>NC_056731.1:520642443-520942443 GCF_019279795.1 Protopterus annectens
AGAAATGTGAACTAAATACATGAAGTAGCACGGGGTATGTGGAGCAAGCAGATTTAAGCCTGATTGGGCAGTGGTAAGCTATGTCTACACTGGTTAAGCAATGTAGAGGCCAACTCAGAGTAAGATGCTGTAACCAGAGGTCAGCAATGCTGAGCCTCGTGCAAACTAGTGCATACCCATCTACACTTGCTCTACAGTGCCTTAGGCACTCTGTAGCCAACAGCTCTCATCGTGCCCATTAACAAAATAATCTGCACTCCCAGGTTGCAACCCCACAACCCTGCATACTATAGTCTAAGTGAGTTACCACTAAGCCATAGCAGATCCACCTTCAGCTGCTGTTATCACAAACATATCATCCAGCACAGTCATTCAACAGTATAGGAAATGTATGTAAGTATGTAGATTAATACCAGCAAACATGTACATTGCTCAACCACAGTATTCCGAGCAGCCTATGTGTATCAAAGAACAGTGCCTGTCCAATCATACTGTGAGAACAGTAGTCTTGCATGATACTGATGAGAATGATGAAAAATGGTGCATGCTGTGGGAGCGTGCTTCATGCACAGAATGTCACACCTGGGGCGTTGGTTCCGCAGAACCGGGAGATGAGGCTGGCCCGGTGTGTGAGAAAACCGCTGTTTCTCAAACCCCTGGCAGGATGCTACCAGTGGGGGATACCGTGTAGACCAGCTAAGTCTACTCTTGACACAGCAATAGGTCCGTCCCTGGTGGGACGAACCAAAAATTGTGAGTCACATAGATGTTTCCACCAGTATCGGAGGAGGATGAAGGGAAGACTCGTACATATGTGGACTAAATGGATGAAGAGCCTGCAGAAGCTTTGGTCGAGACAGTATAATGGAGGAGTACCAACACGTGCAGAGAGGGAAATGTATGGAGGTGTGGTATGGCTGGGATAGCAACTGGAGAATGGTTGGATGCTGTGTACGTGGAGCACAGGGGCCAGGGGAAGGAAACATGGGTATGATATTATGGTAGAAATATGCAAATGAAACAGAACAGCAATAGTGTAGTGGTTAGAGCATCCGACCAATGAGCAGGCATTCCTGGTTTGAGTTCCACTGTAGCACATTCTATTTTACATGGCAAAGCACATTATAACCAATATTTTTGCTGCAAAACCTACTAAATAGCTTATATATATGAACTGGAGTACCACAAGAAATGCACATGTGACATATCAGTGTCAGATGGAATAAGGCACTAGTAAGCAGGCGAAAGCACAAATAAGCAATAGTAAGCATATGTACACACTAGTAAGCAGGTGTAAGGCCTTACAACTGCTTTAAAGTGTCTTAATCACTCTGTATCCAACAGGCCTTTGTCAGCCCAGCAACAAAATAGACAGCTATGCAGGTCACGAACCCAGGACCCTATACACCATAGTCCCAATAGCTATCCACCAAGCCACAACAGAAATACAGAGGAATGGGGTAGTAGTAATCATATCCTCACCATAGTATAACCAAACTGAACCTGTGAAAGGCATCAGTATACAGTCATATGTTCCATAACTGTTTACAGAACATACATATGTGAACTGGAATACTGCAGTAAGTCCAGATGTGAGGTGTTATTGTAATTAAATGTAGAAGTTCCCAGGACCCCATACAGTGTACATACACATGTGTCAGAGATACATAACACATATATAACAAGTGATGAAGGGGAAATCAATGCCAAAAGGCAAATATCATGCAAATCTAATAATATGCACCGCTAAGCGTAGCACAGCACTGGCTTCCAGACGACTGGCAGGATACTACTAGTAAGAGAAAAAGTGTCAACCTGCTATGTCTACTCTTAACCAAACGCACATCAGTCCCTGGTGGGACAACCCCAAATTTCTGCTAAAAAGAGTCCTTGGGATAACATACTATGCCTCAAAGGTAAGTAAAGATGGCAACGTATGTTCAAGGACTAAATGTGTGGGGTTGGGACAACATACGTGAAGGGTCCCGAGAAGTGGAGAGTGGGCAATGTGTAGTCTTGTGGTTAGATTTGGCTTGAACCTGTAGGAAGGATGACTGATGTGGAGGGGGAAACGGGGGTGGGGGATGATGGGTACGACATTATGGACCGAGGCGTGCCGGAGTTGAATGAACCCGTTCTAATGGGACCGGCCCATGGATGTCAGGGAGAAAGGGGGGGGGACGGGACACAGGAACAGTACTGGGACATTTCATTTCCCATGGCAAACCATGTTATGGGGAATATGTATGTTGCATAACCCACGGAATAACATATATATATATATATATGAACTGGAGTACTGCGGCCATGAAATAACATTATATATATATATATATATATATATATATATATATATATATATATATGTCTATATGTGTATATATATATATATATATATATATATATATATATATATATAAACGGGAGTACTGCAGGAAATGCACATGGGAGGTGTCAGCATCATAATGCATAAAGCAGTAGTTAGGTTAAGCAGCAGTAAGTTGTTGTAAGCATATGTCAGCACTAGTAAGTGAGTTTACGTTTACAGGCTCAGCAAATCTGACGCAAACTATCTGTAGGCATATGTAACTGGAGGTTTGTGTTTGCATGACAGTGAGCACTGTGTACACAAAGTAAGCAATTTTGAGGCTAACCTGGTATAGCTGGATGTTACCTGCAGTTGGCAATGCTTACCATCACGCAAACATGCTCACAACTGCTTACAAGTGCCTTAATCACCCTGTATCCCACTGCCCTTGTTCAACCCTGCAACATAATTGACAGCCACTGCACAGCCCGAACCCAGGACCCTGCATACCACAATCATAGTGAATTAACACTTAACCATGTAGGATATAGATACATCCCATGTATTCCCAGATATATTATGCAGCACAGTCAATCTGCATAAGGGGAATTGTACTAATATCATAACACTCAAGCTCTTATTGCAAACATTCTGGACACAGTGTGACAAAAGTGGGGTACAAACTGGGATAAATGTGACATATTGTTCATATACATGTATAATGTTGCTAGTTAAACAGTGATCTGTTGTAATACACATAATCTGAACAACATGATGTCTGCAACTGTAATGTATCGGCATTCCTGACTGACCACATGCCTGACATCATCCACGTCAATTGGCCAGACAAATGTGGGACAGGTCAATATTGTGAGCCATTCATGCATGGACATATGGACAGTTATAGATCTGTAAATGTACATATAAATGTATGACTCACACATACATCATATCACATCACTGGTATATAGGTAGATGGATAAATATGTCCACATATATTTAGATATACACACACACACACACACACACACATATATATATATATATATATATATATATATATATACACGGATAGATATGTGAATTGCAGCACCAAATAGGAATAACAACCGGAACCTCCACCACAAAACAACTGTCCATATGCACAGTTAATGGGGGTGGGGGCTCAAGTGAGGGGTACCTGGTGATGACTGCTATGCCCCCCCCCACCACCACAGCCGTAACAGATATGCTGTGCAATGCAATATCCAGCACATGCAGTTCTTGACCCCAGGACCCTCCACAACACAGCTACAATGGTCTAACAGTAAGCCACTACAACTGTATAAAGTCAGGGCAATATCTGAAACATATCAGCCAGTCCAGTCATGCAACTGTACAGAGAATGTATACCAACATCTAGATGTATCTGTGTGTAAATATATTAATATCTATACTGATGCAACATAATATATATATATATATATATATATATATATATATATATATAGCTTTCTAACACTATATATATATATATATATATATATATATATATATATATATATATAGATATATATATATATATATATAGATATATATTACTGTATTTGAACATATATACATGCTAATGCCTACATCGACACATATATGTGTCTACACCTATATGTCTACATGTACACAGAAAGTTACATATGTGTATGCAGATATACATCTATGTAGGTATATATGGACATAGTTATATATGTTAGCAGATATATATCTATATCGGTATATATGGCCATACATCTGTAATGAGCAAGGCAGATTAACAAACACACATATATCCACATGCACCGTTAGTGGGGTTGAGAGGCCCCATACACTATAAGTCTTGTACAACTAGTCATCTCGCCACTGTCAAAAACATCCACCCCGCAATACACTACTAAGTGTTGCAGATCCCGTAACCAGGACCTGACACGACATGAGCACAGGAAGTTAACAGTGCAACATCCCACCTGTATGATGTCAGGCTGGTATTGTTGACATATCATGCAGTATAGTCTGCCTCCCATAGGTAATGTAAAATGTGGTAGCCATCAACACCCCCAGGATACAAATACACAGACACAGATATGCAGATACACATACATATGTATATATATATATATATATATATATATATATATATATATATATATATATATATATATATATATATAGATAGATATATATATATATATACACATATATATGGATATACATGTGACTACACATACACACGCAGATATATGTACAGTAAGATACATATGTAGAAGGTGCACACAATATGGAACAGCCACTATGCCTACAGTTAACTCCTGAACAACTGGACACTGTATGGGCCACCCATACAAATGACAATAATCATTGCCTGCAACATATACCCACAGAGAGGTCATAGGGAAAACACCACACACAGGTTTGCAGACATGGAATACCTTTCATTGTGTTAGGGAAAACACTGCACACAGGTTTGCAGACATGGAATACCTTTCATTGTGTACTATTGCAGTTCTACATTGTGTACTATTACACTTCTACATGCCATGTCATATAGCTGTTCAGACACTGACAGCCATATAAACAGAGGAATGCAACTGTGAAACAGGTATACTAATACAGTAGTCTGGAAAGGTTCACAACTGTCGCTGTCCAGGCTAAGCCCTTAAAATTGTACAATAGTGAGGACAGACTAGCCCACAGGATACCAAACGATCAACAGTATGCAATGCAGGTGTATAGTTCAGCAGCCTCTATCTGCACTCTGTACAACAGCAGTGGGTGGTAAAGATGTCATGTGACCAAATGGGTTGTAACTGTGACATAACAAGGCATAACTGACACCACCACATGCACACTGACAAACAGAACAGTCTGGCAGGAGGCAGTAGTCTTGCAGTAACCAAATATATGTAAGTGATGTAAATATAGGTGAAGTATACGGCACTTTACATCCAGATACCTTAAGGCAGCTCACCCCTGATACCCCCACTTATTTAACAGCCTAGGTCATTATTGGTGCTCCCCCCCAGACTCATTAATACAGGACCATATACCACTGTTACATACACTGGCCTCTGGAGTGCATAAGAGCACACATGTATTGTGTAGGTGATGCCCACATATATATGGCCCCAGCCTCACCATATGTGTGGGGGATACAACAGAAGTGGACTGATGGCAGCAATGGCAAGTGTGAAATACTCACAGCCCACTATGGAACTTCCCCCCACAGCATGTCATATGTGCAAAGCTTGATATGTAGGTCATGTACTGATAGCACGCCACACACACTGCCAGTGTAATATCTGACACAGGACCTGTGTGGTGGACAGACAACATATGATAGGCACACCTCTGGCCACCAAGAGGATAGGCCTACAGTTGAGAGCTATGCAGACAGACTGCATTCCAAGGTAATATAGTATGTACGCACACACCCTGTAACACCAGTACTATACAAAGTATAACACAACTCTACTCACACTGTGTCGGTAGTTCCTGAACCTCCTACAAATATGTAGCTGCCCTGAGTATGCCGGTTCTCGTGTAAGAGGTACTGCTACCTGCTGTCTGTAACACTGATGCCCACACACACGTAGGACTGTACAAACATCCACAGAATGTCCAGATTATGTCATCAAATATAACCCCTACTGTACATAATATGTGAAGAGGTCTGATATCTCACTGGTTTGCTAGCGGATATGATGACACTAATTATGGTGTACGCATCACGTCATGCACAACATATGTACAGGTTGGCAGAGTTGTGGCTGGCAGCACATACACAGGGCCAATACTGACATGTTGCTGTGATAACCTCATACATTTACTGTTGTAACAGGGTTTGTGGCAACATATGTCCTATGAGGGATAAGACACCAGTAACTGTCATGGCTTTCACCATCTACAGACTGCAATCCTCACACTACCATCTGCAGTCCACAGATAGCTGCTCCATTGGCAACACATGAAACCAAATGCACAACCGCAGAATCCTTTACAAATGCATTCAATGAGCACCTGCAGGAAAGCATGGATCATGCTATCCCAAATAACACCAAGACTAACTCCTCTAAAAACAGGAGACCGGTCTGGTGGACCCCGGCCATAAATAAACTATACAACAGAAGGAGGAAGCTACTACATGACAGAGCAAAATCCCAAAAATGGAAGACATCTCTGATCAGTATTAGCAAGAAACTTCAATCCCTCATAAAATCATCAAAGGCCAGTTTCGAAAGTTAAATTGCCCTAGACACTAAAGATAATCACAAGGCCTTCTTTAGTTATGTCAGGAACATGGGCGGAAACTCCCAGATATGCTCTGAATTGTTGCATAACGGTACAAAATATACCAAACCTACAGACATAGCCAACATCCTGGCAGACAGATTCAGCGCAAACTTCTCCCCCCTTCCCCCCCAAAGGAGCAAATGCCTATCCCAACTGAATGTAACCTCCCTGACATCACAGATGCACAGGTGAAAGCTGCCCTCTCCAAAGCAAAAAACACTGCATCTATGGGACCGGACGGTGTCCCAGGCTGTGTCTTACATGAGCTCCAAGAAGAACTGAACCCTCACATTAAGTCACTGTTCAAACTTAGCCTTACTACAGGATATGTACCCAAAGAATGGCGTACAGCTACAGTGGTCCCACTCCACAAAGGTGGTGCCACAACGGACCCCAGAAACTATCACCTCATAAGCCTGACTAGACTGGTCTGTAAAGCTATGGAGCGTATTATCATGGAACTCATAAACAAAGACATTGGGAGCCTCCAGGCACTGGACCCTACCCAATTCGGCTTTGTTAAGGGCAGATCTTGCCTCTTAAACCTAGTTGATTTCTTTGAAACAGTTACCAAGGCCATAGATGAGGGCAAGGTAGTCCACACAGCCTACCTGGACCTCGCAAAAGCTTTCGACACAATACCCCACTCAGGCATCATAAATAAGCTTACCAGCATAAATATCAACCCCTATATCACAAGATGGGTTGCAAACTGGCTCAGAGATAGAACCCACATGGTCAGAATAACAGGTGCCATGTCTGAATCCAAACCAGTTACAAGTGGTGTCCCACAGGGCTCAGTTCTGGGACCTCTCTTGTTCAGGCTAACATGGGGGGATTATGGCTGACAAAGTTCGCAGATGACTGCAAGCTGGTGGCCATAATCAAATCTCCAGCTGACACAAGCATCGTCCAAAAGGGTCTCACAGAAACGGATGCTTCATGCCACAGCCACGGCCTCAAGCTAAATTCTAAAAAGTGCATAGTCATCCCCTTTGGGAAAAACAAGGTGCCCACAAATTACCACATAGGTGGTAATCCATTAAGTACGGAAGAAGTAATTAGAGATTTGGGGACCAACGTAGATAGTAATCTCTCCTTTGATAATAACGTTGCCAAAGTGGTTAGAAAGACCTTCTGTATAACCCACCTTATCACAAAAGGGTTTGCATCTAGTTCAAGAGAGGTCATTGTGCCCCTCTACTCATCACTCATCAGGCCCATAATTGAATACAATGCCCCTTTTGGGATGTACCTTACCCGACACCTGCAGCAACTGGAGAGACCCCAAAAGTACCTCACCAAGAGGATCATGGGCTACAAACAGATGTCCTATGCAGCTCGACTAAAGAAACTCCAGCTCTACTCAGTTGCTTACCACCTACTCAGAGGTGATCTATGCCTGACGTACAAAGCCATGTCAAACCCAGAATTAATGGACATGCTCCACCTCAAAAAATCCAAGTCCCTTAGAGCTGCACGCTCCAGGGACCTAAACTTCAGCACAAAAATCAATAGGACATGCTGGAGGGACAGATTCATTTCCCAGAGGCTCCCCTCACTGTGGAATAGAATCCCAATTCATGTTAGACATAGCCCCTCACTGACCCTCTTCAAGCAAAATTTGGATGCGTGGATGGGAAATTGCAAATTCATCCCTGGGATCTCTTCTGTGTCCCTGCTAGACAGAGGCACAGTAAACTAATCTTAAAAAGGTACCTTCTGTGACCTATTTTACAGAGGTACAGTAGGCTAATCTAATGGGGAGGCGGAAGCCAAATACACTCTGGCTAGGCTTATAAATGCCCTAGGGCAGATAGCCTAGTATCTACCTATGAACCTATGAACAAACTGCCCTGTCTGCAGATGACCCTGCAGATGAGGATTCCACATAAACATGGAACTGACATGGCAGGTATGGAGACATGTAGGAAATACATATTCACACACACACTGTTAAACCAACAGTATGCCACTTGCAGTATAGCAGCACTTACAGTCTGTAGGCAGGTCAGGCACATCCCCCTCCTGTGTGTTGCCCTGTTTCCACAGTGTATATTGTTAGAAGTAAATTCACAATCCATCTCAGATGCTGGTTGCCAACCAACAGATCGAGTTCCTGCTCACAGTGAATGACAAGGGCCAACACCAACATGATGTTCCTAGATATCGGAGTGTGTTTCCATGCAATTGGCTATGAGAATATTATCACAGCTATTCCACATGCAATCAGCTAGGGGAGGGCTGTGATTCATGCAGAGGCCGTCAGCTGATCATGAGCATCACTTAAAATACCCATGCTGCTGCCTAAGCAAAGCAAGTGTAGGTCTCCACATTCACCAGAGAGGGAGTGGGAGAGTCGGACAGAGGGGGAAGACATGTCAGGGAGGGGTGGGAGAGTAAAACTGCAGCTTGCTTGTGTCACACACCTACCAGCGCAGGGTATGAAACACTTGACAACTTTGTACTGCTATCATAGTTCGATGCAGTTATTGAATGCGCCACATGGGTTACCTGTTGTGGAGTCCTCAGAACATATCTGTGATGGTAAGTGACATCTGCAACAGGGATACGGTAGCTATATGGTAGGTGACGTACACGTGCCTGTCCACATTAACAGGTGCCAGTGTCAACACAGCCACACTCTCACAGGGACACACACACATCGATACACTTGGCAGGGCTAGGAGTACAACTCATCAGTAGTGGGATTGCCACAACACATCACTGTGCAGGTATCACATGCACCACATGGGTCATACGGAGGTTGTATGGGCAAAGGGTATGAGGAGGTGTCTGACATCAGACAGCATGCTTCAGTATGCCCATGGGGTTTATTGAGTGTGGATGTGAACATAAGCACCATACAACACACAGACAAATACACAGGGTGCCAGTACTGACATGCATGGGTGCATGTCTGCACGGGTGTGTGGTCGTCGACTGTGGCAGCAGGCTATGCAAGGGTAGGTGATGGGTATACCTTCGCATCAGGCCACATGACAATGGTCTGCATTGTGTTTCAGGGTTGTAGTTTCTGCGCTTGCTCACACAGGTGGGTATTGTATCCCCCATCGAGTCACCTGGGTGACTATTGTGTGTGACCAATGCTGTGCATCACTTGCCATGTATGTGTTCCTTTGTCCATGACATGGATGGTGTCTGGGATGAGCACACCTCCCACATGCATGTACAGTGACATGTGGAACTGTACCGGGGGTGTCTGACCCATGTTGTGAACACAGATTACCATCATATGTACCAGTCTTGCCCACATGTGGTGTGGACTGGTAATGGGCACCAGGTTTACTCTGCACCTACATACCTAACATCATTCCCTGGTGTCAGTGGCATCTGTCCATACAGAGCATGTTGTCAGTCATGGTATGTCCATTGTGGGGCACGTGAGGGCATCATAGGTGGTGCAGGTGTCCATTGGGAACCATGGGGGAGGTGCACCATCAGCATGTATGTGCATATTGGACAGATGGACAGGGTGCCATGCCCTCTGTTGCCCACTGATATCACTCCATAGTTGCTATCAGTGGCCAATATGCAGTGTACTACTTACATATTGGCTGTTGCCTAGGCATGTGTGTGTGTGTGTGTATGAGACATGGGTTGAGAGTGTGCTCTGGGTAATACTGGGGTTGCTAAATGTGATTGACTGGCCTTGATGTCACATGTATGGGTATGGCTTTGCACTTCAGCCTCTCAGCTATTTCACATCTGTACGGTGGACATTGTGCTATATAGTAGGGCCACCATATGAAAAATATGCAAAACCTGCTCCACATTGGCCACAACCATCTCTACACAGGGTATGAGTTATGAACACATGCGCACATGCACACCTGTCATGTCTGAGAGTAGAATCCCTACCTAACTAGTTTATTATACCACACCACTACGCAGTTATAGTATGCGCCATGCACATTACTGAAGTACTCCTTTCCCAAAGGTGTATTTCACAATGAGTGACATCAGCAGGATTGCCAAAGTAGGCCATTTGAAATGCACTGTGGGTGACTACCCTAAAATGCATTGCTCCCTACACAGACAGTGAGACACACACAAAACATCCACAACCAACATGTGTGGGTATAGAACCCCTGACAGAGGTCTATACTACACTACAGCATGGAGCTGTTATAGGATGCACCACGGGTATTACTAGAGAGCTCTTTTCCCAGAGCTGTATTTCACAATGAATGACATCAGCAGGATTGCCAAAGTGGGCCATTTGAAATGTAATGCATGTGACTAGCCTATAATGCATTGCTCTGTATACAGACATTGACACACAAAACATCCAGAACTGCCATGGGTGGGGATGGAAACCTACCACAGTTTTAACTCATAATCCAGCAGTACGCAGTTACAGGACATGCTACGGTGATCACTGGGCTACAATTTTCCTAGATGTGTATTTCTAGGTGGATGACATCACCAGCCTTGCCAAAGTCCAGTATAGGAATTGTAAGGAATGTGACTACCCTAAAAAGCATTGCTGTCTACACAGACAGAGACAGACACACACACACACACACAGTTGCCACATCTAGGGTTAGAACACCTACCTAGGTGCTTTATCACACTACAGCAGTGCGCAGTTACAGGATGTGCTACGGATATTAATGGGCTACAACCTTCCCAGAGGTGTATTTCTAGGTGGGTAACATCAGCAGTCTTGCCAAAGTTCAGTAAGGAGTGTGGCTACCCTAAAAAGCCTTGCTCTCTACACAGACAGACACGCACACTCACAATTGCCATGTCTGGGGTTAGAACACCTACCTAGCTACTTTATCACACTACAGCAGTATGCAGATATAGGACACACTATGGAGATTACTGGGCTACGTTCTTCCCAGAGGTGTATTTCTAGGTGGGTGACATCAGCAGCCTTGCCAAAGTCCAGTATAGGAATTGTAAGGAGTGTGACTACCCTAAAAAGCATTGCTCTCTACACAGACAGACATGCATACTAGCACACACACACACACACGCGCACACACACACACACACACACACACACACACACACACACACACACACACTTGCCACGTCTGGGGTTAGAACACCTACCTGCTACTTTATTACACTACAGCACAGTACGCTGTTAGAGGACACACTACAGAGATTACTGGGTGACACTTTTCCCAAGGGTGTATTTCAAAGTGGATGACCTCAGCAGGATTGTCATAGTAGGGCTATGGAGAGGGCAGTGTGTGTGCATGGGCCATAACCCATTCATCTAGAGGTTGACACACCACATGCGGGCACATGCAGGGTTATATTCCAAAGGTATGTGTATACAGCTGCTAGATGACTACTTTCTTGTACAGTCATTTTGCACGCCTAGCACTTGCACCACATAGTCCGTAATGCTGACAGATACCGGTGGCTAATGTCTACAGTGAGTGACATCTGAGCCCCATGTATTTGTAGCCATTTGGCTGTATGCTGGGTGGGACAAGCCTCATAATGTTTGGCTGCTTGTCACAGTCACTATCTTCCACACATCTATGTACATCTACATTTGGCATTTTATAGTGTATTGTCCTTGGATATATGCCTGTATTCCTAGCCACTGTGTGTGCAAAGCCATGAGTGGTGCATACTGAGAAGAGTCTGCACTAACATCTGTGACTGCCAGATATGTCTGGTCCACTGTTGTTTGCAGACATGGGCTTCATTTGTTTAAGTGTGTGAACATGCCCAGTATGACCTTTCAGTATGTTGTTGACTGACATTGCATTCATTCCTCTAAGTGTGTGAGCATGCCCTGTATGCCCTTCTGTATAGAATATGTGGATCCATTCCAGGTAGTTTGTACTCCAGTGCAGACCTTTGTGTTGTACACCTACAAGAAGCAAAGTGTTTATGCAGGGTATCTGTCGATCATTTGGTAATATGGGGACAAACTGTGCAGGGGATAGTGTGTACTGTAGGTGATTGTGTCTGTGCTGCTTCAGCTGCATGGTACTGCTGTTAGCAGAGATATTCAGACATGTGTACTGTTATACACAGTGATGTTTTCTGCCTTCATGTACTGTCAGGTGGACATTCTTGCTCACAGTGATGTCTTGGGGGACAAGGGTGACTGCAGCTGTGTCCAGTATTGTGGGAAGACACCTACGTATTCATGGTAAGTTATGCCATTCTGGAGGGGGAGCTGCAGACACTTGCTGCCTGGTCTGTGTATCCGGTTCAGCACCTTGGTACAATGCTGGCAGAGGATCCCATACATGTACACCCATTGACATGACAGTATGGGCTTATATTGCTGTGGCAATGCCTCACAGCTGTACAGATTTGCACAGGTTACCCAGAGGCAGGGGCCATGGGTCTGGACATTAACCCTATTGTGGTGTATGGACACGTGTGTAGCCAGCCATGTATGTGTTTGCAGCCAGGGATAGTGTGTGCACACAGCTTGGTGTCGGACCCTGCACAATCCATGCTGCCCATGATCCCACCCCCACTCTGTTATTCTAACCTCTTCCATACATTATGCATACATTCTCTGATAATTTCCCTAAGGGTATCACCCCATCACAGGTGTGTGTGTTAGTGTTGGTCTACAGTTCATGCAGTGGGACATGGTGGACATCTTACTATGGTTTGTCCACATTGCCTTGCATTTGGCTTATGTGGAGTGTGTTATGTTGTTATTTGGGTGTCCATGAGATAACATGCATTGGCAGTACGTGTGAGACACAGACCTTTGGCAGAGGCCTGTGGGGCATTAGGTGTTGCTGCAGGCCACATGTGGCAGGCCATTGCAATCTGTCAGGCTTACAGTCTCAGACCACCATACAGTATATTCCCCTGTGGTGACAGGGTAGGTGTGATAGGTGCTCATGCAAATACCTTCTATCAGTCTTGATCAGGTAGTGTGGATGCTGGCAGTGTGCTATGTACAGCTAGGGACACACCTGCATGGGACACCTGCACTGCATGCTGCATTTTTCCACTATTGCCATATACAGGTGGGGTCATACTGTACCCATTTCCCACAGCAGGGATATGACCAGAGAGGTACCAGTGGGTGGTGTTGCGTGAGCTGGGTGCATGTATGCTATGGACACTACTTGCATCTGACACACAGATATGCATGAGGCATTCCAGTTATGCTGGCATGTGCAGGTACATCAGCTGTTTCCCAATACATCAGTCCTACCTCCTTTGTGATCTGCAATTGTTCGGGCAGACATCACCGGTATCCCCTACTACAGGACCAGTTACTGTGATGCATATGGGTGTCTCCATTTCACAGTGACACAATATATACTGTATGTCTGGGGTACTTTCCCCTGTCTTCTGCTTGTATATCTAACCCAACAGCCATGCCATGTCAGTTTTTCAGATGGTGACACATATTACCACCATACATTTACAATGGCTTATTGCTAGCAAGTGTTATATTGGTGGGGATTGCCTTTGGCACTGCAGTTGTGAGGGCTTGTCCCTGTGATCAGCAGTAGTGGGCAATGGCCACCATGTCTTACCTCAACATGCATACATACTGACCACTCTCACACAAAATATACACACACCATCCTAACACACACAGACCTGCATATTGTGCAAATGCTATAACCTATCCTGCTACCTTGGCCACCTCTGGGAATCTTTGCTCCACTCATATTATACCTACTCATACATGTTACAACATTTCTACACAGGATTTGGGCAGCCCACCTGACTGTTGCTACATTTCTACACTGGACTGGGGGAAGGGGCACACCTGACTGTTTCTACATGTCTACATATGAGTGGGGGAGCACACCTGACTGTTACTACATTTCTACATAGGATTCTGGGGGGGACACCTGATTGTTTCTACATTACTAGTCAGGATTGGGGGGCACACCTGACTGTTACTACATTTCTATGCTGGATTGGGGGTGGGGGCACACCTGACTGTTTCTACATGTTGACATCAGAGTGTGGGGCACACCTGACTGTTATTACATTGCTATGTAGGATGGGGGGCAAAAGTGACACTTGTACACATTTGCTATGACTGTACTGGTATGTCATGTACTCCATTTCATTCTGTATTGCTAACTATCATGCTGACTAGTGGCACACCAGTGTACTTCAGATCATGGCTTTGGTTGCCCTACATATCCTACCCTTCAGACCTAACATCCCACTGCCTGCCCTGCTGTGGTCTGTGTAGGCCTGGGGGGGGCTAACCATAGCCATCATTCTGGGGCCATGACACAGGCCCTGTTTGGGTTTGTCTCCACCCATCCTGTTGGCTGCGACTGTTGTTGGGTATGTGAACCGTCCTGACTGGCATGTGAGGGTCATATGGACACACATTACATTCAGCACATTTCCTGCAGTGTTTTTTGTCACCCTGTGGTGTACTGGCTACTATGGTGACTCCAGTATGTGTTACACATGTCAGGGTGCCACTCTGGGTGTCTGCTGTCTACTGCCATAACATTCAGCCACCCAATTCCCTCGCATGCTCCATACCACAGCTACAGGTGACAACACATTCTACACCATTTGGCAATTGGTAGGTTAACTGACTTACCTTGTGGGTGTGTCAGACTTGCAGATGGTGCTGGAGGGCTGCCTATGTCAGATGCACATAGTACACTCCCTATACATGGTTGAGCACAAGTGGTGCCATGTTTGGCATCCCTTTTACTGTATGTGCGAGCCAGAGAGAGGTGTCATTCCCTGGGAACCTACTGTGTCAGTGCATGTGCTATGCGTTGCCTCTTTGCCAAGGCCGGGCATACTGGGCATGCCTTCTTCTGCCTACTAGAGCAGGCTCAGGTTCTTCCTCATCTGGGTCACTTTGTGCCTATGAGGGCCTTGGCATTGGTGGGAGGATGTGTGGCCCTGCCCCATGCTGTTCCTGCTGCAGCTGTTTCCACAGGATCATATTGTGTAGCATAGCACATACCATAACAATATGGGTACATGTAGCTGGTGAATACTGCAAGGCTCCACCAGATGTGTCCAAACACCGGAACCATGACCGGAGCATTCCAAACACATGCTTTATTATATGTCTGGCCTGTGCGTGTGCCTCATTATGGTGTTGTTGTTCAGGAGTGTGTGCATTTCTGATGGGTGTCATCAGCCACGGCTCCAGTCTGTACCCAGCATCCCCCACTAGGTGACTGTAGGGGATGTTCCCCATTGATAAATCTCTGATACAGCTGCATCAGATGCCATATGTGGGAATCGTCATAGCTTCCAGGGCAGCCAGCACACACATTCATTATAATGCCCTGGGCATCACATATGATCCGGCAGTTGATAGAGGGGATGCCCCTGTGATTGATGTTGGCCCTACCCTGCTCACCGGGTGATGCTTTGATGCATATGTTCATGCAGTCTATAGCATCCACTACCTCAGGGTATTCTGCTATTTGGTGGAAGAGATGCATATTGCTGGTCAACTCCTCACAGCTGTTGAGGAAATATACATACTCACTGGCATGTGCTGACATGGCATCCAGGAACTGGGGGAATACTCTGGATGCTGATGCCTGTGAGATCCACATGATATCCCCAGATGTGCTTTGGGAGGTACCTGTGTCTAGTATACCTAGGCCAACACATACCTTGGTATCCACTGGGATGGGTTCCCCTTGATCAGATTGGTGTGTCAGGTGTGGCCGGCACAGCTCAACTACTTGCTGTAGGAGGTCTCTGTCCACCCTATAGCACTCCACTATCTCCAGCTCATGTAGCCCCTGGTAGATTACCCTGGGTCTGTACACTCTTCTCCATCACCTCACTGTGGTTTGTTCGGCAGCATGCACATCCTCACCACCCTCAGCCTCTTGCACATGTTGTTCTGTGTTGCCTGCTACTGCCCTTCTTATTTTGTAGGTTTGTTTGTTAAAATTTCCCCACTTGTATACACTGGTGGTGTAGATTGTGGGTAAAACCAGTGGGGAAGGTGTTTGCTTAGTTTATTGTAGTGTTCTGAGCTGGGCTGGGCTGCTGCCTGTGTAATTGGCTGTTTTTGATACATTTCACCTGCCAGATAAGCTAGTTCTCCTTGATTACCTTCCTACTGCTGTGTTCCCTTCCCATTGCCCTTCTGTTTGGTCCCAGGACTGCGCCGCGCAAACAGAGTACTCAGATGTGCACACTGCTGTTTTTTTCCTGGTTTAACTTCTTTTTTCTTCCTGTAAAACCCGGTGCACGGCATGCACACCCGCTTACACTTTGTAAAGAGTGCTAGGCAGGTTTAGACACACCCCCTAGCTTAGCTGTGCTAAACTAGGAGCATACCCGAGCCACAGAGCTCCAATCCGCTTACAGTATGCCTGACACACCCACCCATGATGTCACCTACCACCTAGTCTTGCACTCAAGCTATTCATGCACTTACACTGTTGGGACCTGCCTCACATGCTGGGGAAAACTGGGATTCACTATCCTTGCCCTCATTTGCATAGGATTGCCTGCTAGTGCATAGTTACATGCGTCACACTGTTCCTCCCCCTTTAGCAACCACTATTCACTGGCCAGGTTGTCTTTTGCCTGCCATTGACTTGCATGGCAGAATACTGATTTTAGTTAGACTGCTTGTTTTAGGTTTATTTTCTTATTTTCCCACCGATCCCGTTTGCACGCCACTGCACTATGCTTAAAGAGCCGTGATCGGCGGAACTACAATAAAAGTTGTATTTTTTACTTTTTGTATTGTTTGCAATGACATTGGCCTTATAATTGGCCATTGGCATGGTTCCTCTATGATATGCAGCCTTTATTTGGAGCTGTCATGTCTCCGTTTTGGATTTTGAAGACCCGTACTCGGTTACTAACCGAGTACATTTCTGCAGGTTACACTAGTCCTGCATGGCCTGATTCCAGCTTCCTGGGTATCAGATTTACCTCATTTGTATGGTTTTCACCTTTAAATGGGGTAATTTGCATACAGGGGCTAGGAACGTGCAGGACTAGTGCAAGGGTGCTTGTGCACGTCAAACAAGCACGTACATGGATTGCTCAGCCGCCATATTGCCAACATTATCTCCTACACTAATCATGCACGCCGTGCAAGCTTTTGTGAATCTGGGGGAGTGTAATTTGGAATATCAGGGAGTTTTGAATAGTGTATACATGGTGTGGCATGTTTGTCTAAATGATATCTAATACATTTGATGAAGGGGTTGGGTCTAGTTCTTTCTATGACTAGTTGAGTAAGGAGGCAAGTGAAGGTAAAGATAGATTGTTTGTTTGTTTTTATGTCTTTGCCAGGCAGTGGCAGTATCTTCAAGAATAATAATGTTGAGTTTCACATAAATGGTAGAGTTTATGAGGATGATGTTAAATATATCAGCATAGGCCTAAGGAGATAGTCTAAAAATAACTGATAAATATTTTGGTGTAAAATCCTAGGATCAACCAGTTAGTGTCTTTTGTCAGACAAAGAAGCAAACCATAAAACCATAATCACAGCTGCACAGGTCAAAACCACACTCTCCAAAGCCAAGCACACAGCATCCATGGGACCTGACAACATCCCAGACTTCATTCTACATGAACTACAGAATGAACTGGCACCTCACTTAAGCACCATGTTCAATCATAGCCTCACCTCAGGCTTTGTGCCCACTGAATGGTGCACAGTGGCAGTTATCCCACTCCACAAAGGGGGAGCCACCACAGACCCCAAGAACTACTGCCCCATTAGCCTAACGAGCCTGATCTGCAAGGCCATGGAACGTATCATCATGGAACTTATAAACAAAGACATTGGTAATCTCCAAACTCTGGACCCTACCCAGTTTGGGTTTGTAAAAGCCAGATTGTGTCTCCTAAATCTGATAGACTTCTTTGAAGCAGTCACCAAAGCTGTAGACGAGGGTAAGGTGGTTTACACAGCCTATTTAGATCTCGCCAAGGCTTTTGACCCCATCCTCCACTCTGGAATTATAGATAAACTTACTAAATTAGGTATAAATCCCAATGTCACAAGATGGGTTGCCGTAGCAGACTCAAATCCGACTTCAGACCAGTGACAAGTGGAGTACCACAGGGTTCAGTCCTGGGTCCTCTCCTGTTTGGTACCTACTTTTCTGAAGTACAGGCTAGCACAGAAAGTCTTTGGCTAATGAAGCCCGCAGATGACTGCAAACTAGGAGCCATAATTGAAACCCCTAACGATGTGGACATCCTACAAAAGGGCCTCAATGAGACAGATGCCTGGTGTCAAAGCCATGGCTTCAAGTTCAATGCCAAAAAGTGCATTGTCATCCCCTTTGGTAAAAACTCTGTACCCATGAGTTACCACATAGGTGGTAGTCTACTTAACACCAAAAGTGTGATAAGAGACCTTGGGACACAGGTAGACAGTAGTCTCTCCTTTGATAATCACATCACCACAGTAGTCAGGAAATTGTTCTGTGTGGCACACCTCATCACAAAAGGTTTCTCATCCAGGAAAAAAGAGGTAATTGTTCCCCTCTACTCATCACTCATTAGACCCACTATAGAGTACATTGCCCCTTTTGGTATGTACCTCACAAGATATCTACAACAACTGGAAAGGCCACAGAAATACCTCACAAAGACAATTACTGGCCTCAAACAGATGTCCTATGGAGACCATCTCAAAAAACTCCAGCTTTACTCTGTCCACATATCGCCTACTCAGAGGTGATCTCTGCCTAATATACAAAGCTATGTCAAACCCAGAACTGTTGGACATGCTCCACTTAAATAAATCCCAATCCCTCTGAGCTACACATTCTAGGGACCTAAGCCTTGTCACCACAATAAACAGAACATGCCGGAGGGATAGATTCCTGTCCCAGAGACTTCCCATACTCTGGAACAAACTGCCTATCTATATCAAACAAAGCTCCTCATTAGCACGCTTCAAGAAAAATCTTGATGATTGTATGGGAAATAGGAAATTCACCCCAGGGATCACTTCTCTGGCTCTGCTCAACAGGGGAACAGGAAAATAATTTTCTTGGGTGGTGAAAGCCAGGGTACCTTTTTGGCTAGGGTCATATAGGCCCTAGGGCCAATAGCCTAGTACCTACCTATGAATCTATGAACCTATAATTTAAATGTTTATATTTTTGTCTATAAGGTTGGCCTCTCCTACATTATGGGTACTGCTTGTTCTGATGTCTTTGACTAGGGTATAGTTTTGTTGGATGCACACAGGATTTAACTGAGGTATCAAATAAACTGAGTAGTCAACCATGTGGGGAAGATAATGTAGTAACCTTATTCGTCCTAGACAATTAGGTCACACTTAATTATATTATATTAGATCTTTGCTAGATTTTTCTTTTTTTGTTTTTTAACCAATTGGTTTTCCCGTGTGACCTTTTTACTCATTATTTTAGTTTGTTAGTTGAGATATTTTGTAGACACCCTAATGTTTATGGATATCAGTTGGGTATGGCAACCTTGTGTTTCCAAATGTCAAATATTTCTCTTATGCTTTGCTGATGATGTCATACAAAGGCAGAAACATGAATGCCCACAGCTAGAGGGGTTTGGCATCATTGGCCTAAAATTGTCCATAAACAGAGTTAAAAATAAAAGAAAAAGTCATGGACATTCAGAATTGCCAGTTAGCTGAAACACCTGATATCCATAAAGGGTTATTTGCATATATTCCATGTTGCCTCTGATGCAAGAGGTTTAAGGTGTCACACAGTGGAAAGTCTCACTTTGCTAGATTTTTCTTTTTGTGTTTTTTAACCAATTGTTTTTCTGTGTGACCTAATTACTGATTGTTTTAGTTTGTTATTTGGGATATTTTGTAGACACCCTAATGTTTATAGATATCAGTTGGGTATGACAACCCTGTGTTTTGAAAAGTCAAACATTTCTCTTTTACTGTACTGATGATGCTCTAATTAGATAGAAGTATGCATGCCCACATCTAGAGGGGGTTTGTCTTAATTGGCCTGAAATTGTCTATAAATAGACTTAAAAATAAAATAAAAACTCATGGACATTCCAAATTGCCATTAAGCTGAAACACCTGATATTTTTAAAGTGTTATTTGTATCTATCCCATATTGTCTCTGATATTTGCATGTATCTCATATTTCCTCTGGTGCAAGAGGTTTAAGGTATCACACAGCGGAAAGTCTATCTTTGCTAGATTTTTCTTTTTGTGTTTTTAACCAATTGGCTTTCCTGTGTGACCTTTTTAGTGATTGGGATAGTTTGTTAGTTGGGATATTTTGTAGACACACTAATATTTAAGGATATCAGTTGAGTACGACAACCCTGTGCTTCCAAAAGTCAAGCATTACTCTTATGCTGTGCTGGCAATATAATAAGAAGGTAAAAATATGCATGTCTGCAGCTAGAGTGATTTGGTTTTATTGACCTGAAATTGTCCACAAATGTATTTAAAAAGTAAGAAGTTATGGACCTTCAGAATTGCCATTAGCTGACATTCCTGATATCCTTAAAGGGTTATTTGCATATATCCTATGTTACCTCTGATACAAGCATTTTTATGGTCTCATACAGTGGAAAGTCTAGCTTTGCTAGATTTTTCTTTTTAAGTTTTTTAATGAGTTGGTTTTCCTGGGTGACTTTTTTAGTTATTGTTTTTGTTTTTAGTTGGAATATTTTGTAGATACCCTAATGTTTATGGAGATCAGCTGGGTATGAAAGCCCTGTGTTTCTAAAAGTCAGACTTTCGTCTTATGCTGTGCTGATGATGTCATAAGAAGGCAGAAACTTGCATGTCCACTGCTAGATGGATTTGGTTTTACTGGCCTGAAATTTTCCATAAATAGACATAAAAATGAACAGAGAAATCACTGACATTCAGAATTGCTGTTTAGCTGAAACACCTGATAGCCTTAAAGGATTATTTGCATATATCTCATGATGCCTCTGATACAAGAAGTTTATGATATCGCACAGTGGAAAGTCTAGAATTGCTAGATTTTTCTGTTTGTGTTATTCAACCAATTGCTTTTCATGTTTGACTTTTTTACTCATTATTTTAGTTTGTTAGTTGGGATATTTTGTGGACACCCGAATGTTTATGGATATCAGTTGGGTATGATAACCCTGTGTAGCAAATGTCAAGAATTTTTCTTATGCTGGGTTGATGATGCCATAAGAAAGCAGAAGCATGCATGTCTGTAGTTAGAGGGGTTTGGCTTTATTAGTCTTACATTGTCTATAAATAGATTTAAAAGAAAAAGTAATGGATCTTTAGAATTGCTATTTAGTTGGAACACCTGATATCCTTAAATGGTTATTTGCATACATCCCATGTTGCCTCTGATACAAGAGGTATCACACAGTGGAAAGTCTAGCTTTTCTAGATTTTTCTTTTTGTATTTTTTAACCAATTAGTTTTCCTTTGTGACCTTCATACTCATTGGTTTAGTTTGTTAGTTGGGATATTTTGTAGACACCCTAATGTTTATGGATATCACTTGGGTACAACAACTCTGTGCTTCCAAAAGTTAAGCATTTCTTTTATGCTGCACTGATTATGCCATAAAAAGGCAGAATTATGTATGTACACGGCTAGCAGGGTTTAACATTATTAGTCAGAAATTGTCTGTAAATAGACTTAATGAAAGACAAACTTATGGACATTCAGAATTGCCATTTAGCTGAAATTCCTGATATCCTTAAATGGTTATTTATGTGTATCCCATGTTGCTTCTGATAGAAGAGGTTTAACATATCCCACAGTGGAAAGCCTAGCTCTGCTAGATTTTTCTTGTTGTGTTATTTAACCCATTGGTTTTCTTGTTTGACCTTTTTTCTCATTGTTTTAGTTTGTTAGTTGGGATATTTTGTAGACACCCTAATGTTTATGGATATCAGCTGGGCATAACAACCCTGTGTTTTCAAAAAGTCAAATATTCCTTTTATGTTGTGTTGATGTTGCTATAAGAAGGCAGAAACATGCATTTCTACAGCTAGATGGGTTTATTTTTTTTGGCCTGAAATCGTCCCTAAATAGACTTAAATGTAAAAGAAAAAGTCATGACTGTTCAAAATTACTATTTAGCTGAAACACCTGATATCCTTAAAGGGTTATTTGCATATAACCCATGTTGCCTCTGATACAAGAGGTTTAAGGTATCACACAGTAGAAAGTCTAGCTTTGTTAGATTTTTTTATTTTGTGTTTTTTAACCAGTTGGTCTTCCTGTGTGACCTGTTTACTCATTATTTTAGTTTGTTAGTTGGGATATTTTGTAGACACCCTAGTGTTTATGGATATCAGTTGGGTATGACAACCCTGTGTTTCCAAAAAGTCAAGCATTCCTTGTATGTTGTGCTGCTGATGCTAGAAACATGTATGGTCACGGTTAGCGGTGTTTGTCTTTATTGGTCTGAAGTTGTTTACAGATGCACTTAAAAATAAAATTAAAAGTGGTGGGCATTCAGAATTGGAAATTAGCTGAAGCACCTGATATCCTTAAAGGATCATTTGCATATATCCCATGTTGTCTCTGATACATGAGGTGTAAGGTGTCACACATTGTAAAGTCTACCTTTGCTAGATTTTTCTTTGTGTTTTTTAAGCAATTTGTTTTTTGTGTGACCTTTTTACTCATTGCTTTAGTTTGTTTGTTTGACTATTTTGTAGACACCCTAATGTTTATGGATATCAGTTGCATATGACAACCCCGTGTTTCCCAAAAGTCAAACATTCTTTTTATGCTATGTTGATGATGCCATAAGAAGGGGGAAACATGCAAGTGTATAGCAAAAGGGCTTTGACTTTTTTTGGCCTAGAATTGTCCCTAAATAGACTTAAAAGTAAATTAAAAAGTCATGGACATTCCGAATTGCCTTTTAGCTAAAACAGCTGATATCCTTAAAGGGTTATTTCCTATATCCACTGCTGTCTCTAATAGAAGAGGTTTTAGGTATCATCCAGTGGAAAGTCTAGCTTTGCTAGATTTTTCTTTTTGTGTTTTTAACCAGTTGTTTTTTCTGTGTGTCCTTTTTACTCATTGTTTTAGTTTGTTAGTTGGGATATTATGTAGACACCCTAATGTTTATGGATATAATTTGGGTACGACAACCCTGTGTTTCCAAAAGTCAAGCATTCCTTGTATGTTGTGCTGCTGATGCCAGAAACATGTATGGTCATGGCTAGCGGTGTTTGTCTTTATTGGTCTGAAGTTGTTTACAGATGCACTTAAAAATAAAATTAAAAGTGGTGGGCATTCAGAATTGGAAATTAGCTGAAACACCTGATATCCTTAAAGGATCATTTGCATATATCCCATGTTGTCTCTGATACATGAGGTGTAAGGTGTCACACATTGTAAAGTCTACCTTTGCTAGATTTTTCTTTGTGTTTTTTAATCAATTTGTTTTTTGTGTGACCTTTTTACTCATTGCTTTAGTTTGTTTGTTTGACTATTTTGTAGACACCCTAATGTTTATGGATATAATTTGGGTACGACAACCCGGTTTTTCCAAAAGTCAAACATTCCTTTTATGCTGTGTTGATGTCATAAGAAGGCAGAAGCATGAATGTCCACAGCTAAAGATCTTTGGCTTTACTGGCCTGAAATTGTCCATAAATAGACTTAAAAATGAAAGATTAAGTCATGGACATTCAGAATTGCCATTTAGCTGAAGCATCTGCTATCCTTAAAGGGTTATTTGCATATATGTCATGTTCCCTCTGATAAAAGAGGTTTAAGTTATCATACAGTGGAAATTCTAGCTTTTTCTTTTTGTGTTTTTTAACCAATTGGTTTTCCTTTGTGACCTTTTTACTCATTGTTTTACTTTGTTAGTTGGGGTAGTTTGTAGACACCCTAATGTTTATGGATATCATTTGGGAACGACAACCTTGTGTTTCCAAAAGTCAAACATTCCTTTTGTGTTGTGTTGATGGTGTCATAAGAAGGCAGAAACATGACTGTCTATAGCTAAAGAGGTTTATCTTTATTGGCCTGAAGTTGTCCATAAATAGATAAACAATTAAGTCATGGATGTTCAGAAGTGCCATTTAGCTGAAACACCTGATATCGTTAAAGGGTTGTTTGCATATATCCCATGTATCTAATACAAGAGAATTATAATATCGCACAGTAACAAATCTAGTTTTGCTAGATTTTTCTTTTTCTGTTTTTTAGCCAATTGGTTTTTCTGTGTGACCTTTTCTTTGTTAGTTGGGATATTTTGTAGACACCCAAAAGTCAAACATTCTTCTTATACTATGCTGATGATGCCATGAGGGCGCAGAAAGGTGCATGTCCTCATCTTAAGGGTTTTGGCTTTATTTGCCTGAAATTGTCCATAAATAGACTTATAAAAGTAAAAGAAAAAGTCATGGACATTTAGAATTGCAACTTAGCTGAAACACCTGATGTCCTTAAATGGTTATTTGCATATATCCCATGTTGCTTCTGATACAAGAGGTTTAACGTATCACACAGTAGAAAGTCTAGCTTCGCTAGATTTTTCTTTTTGTGTTTTTTAACCAATTGGTTTTAATGTGTTACCTTTTTACTCATTGTTTTAGTATATTTTGTGCATCCTGAGAAATATATTGATAAGTTATTTCATATGTTGGATAAGTGTAGTAAAATACTGGGCTACGATTTGAATTAAAGAAGATGTGCAACACCACTTGACATTATTCCATCAGTGGGCTGAGAATGGAATTATGAATATTTATGGAAAATGAACATATTAGGTAATTAAGAATATTGTTAGGAAATACGTTAGAATAGTCCACAAATAACACATAGTAACATTTGAAAGAGTGGGAGATGATTTTCAAAGATAGAAGATAACAGAGAAAAGAAAGGAAGCACCTCTGTCAGTGAAAAATGTAATAAGAAACATATTTCAGATAGTCAGAAATCTTATGATCTTGGAAATAGCTTGTAATACCTAAGGAAAATGGATTGATAAATGTCCCTGATTCAGCAATATATTATGAGACAGTAGACTGAAGGTTGTGGATCTTTTACATCAGACATATGCTGTAAAATGAATATTAATTATGGAACTAATGATTAGAAATGAAGCAATTGTTGAAAAGACTGCATTATATGAGATATATATGCACTGAACAAAGAGCGCATTATCTACATGATGTTGAAGCATTGGTGCTCAAGGGGCTTTAGTTCAAAAACATTATTGTCACTGAGTTTCACAGCAATGTGTTGTATTGCATGAGCCAGCAAAATGCTTTTGAAGGGTTTTTGCTATTTTCTCCTAAATGGTGAGACTCTGGAGTTAGTATATATGATTTAGGGATGTGTGGCTGTGGAGCACCTACCAGGAGGACTGCATGGGGGCTACAGAACAGCTTGCCTCCCTG
Organism: Protopterus annectens; assembly: GCF_019279795.1. Classification (NCBI taxonomy): domain Eukaryota; kingdom Metazoa; phylum Chordata; order Ceratodontiformes; family Protopteridae; genus Protopterus; species Protopterus annectens. The sequence goes on from NC_056731.1 coordinate 520,668,356, forward strand.
AAAAAAAAGATTGTCTGTGTGTTTTATTAGGTTTTCTCAAATCATCAGTTCTGGTATTTGATTTTCTCTTTATTTTAGTTTATTTGCTTATTTAACATTTGTTTACTGGAAATGTCCAACTAGGACAGAGCCCATTTTCAGTGGAGGCCCAGGAGGAAACACTCCAGGCACATGTCTTTGGAATGTAGGAGGAAACCAGAGAACCCAGAGGAAACCCATGCAAACACAGGGAGGAAAAGCAGACTCTGCACAGAAAGCACACCAGTCGAAAATCGAACTGGAGAACCTCCTGCTGTGAGGCGACAGTACTAACTGCTGCACCAATGCACCACTGTGTCACCCAGTTAGTGATTATCCAAAAAACAGCCACTCAATTACATGTAGGTATACCAGGGAGAGTTACTTTAGACCATGAAAAAAGTACTAAGTCTCCTGTGAAGCTTGTCAAATAGAAGTGAAATGCAGGAGTGGATGAAGCATATGCCATTAATCGAAGAGATGAGTATAGAGTAGGAATGACAGAAGAAAGAGGCCAAAGGAATAGGAAAAATAATAACTAAAGTAAAATACTGAATGGATTTGAGATGTAAAACTAAATCTTCTTGGGCCAGATACAGCAGAAATAATAGCTTCCAAAACATTTGAAGACTCTTATTGATGTATCTTTTGTTAGGAGCATCTGTATTAATATTGTTATTATTGACAGAAGCTATGGGAGAAGATCCATATATGAAAAGATTAGTGAGTAGAGCTTATAAAGCAGTAAGGGAATGAAGCCCTAAAAAGGGGTCAAGTTGATGAACTCATGGGAGCAGCTGCTGGGAGAGGAATTAAAAAAATGGGAGTGTATATAATTATAGCACAGATATGCTTTGAAATAATGACATTTCAGGATATTTGTGTGGAAGTGTCTCTACAAGTATTTCTATAAATCATAATGATTGAGGAAGAGGTTTCCTAATTTGAATGCACATTGATGGATATGTAAAGAGGGCTTACTGGGTACCTTGGAGTATATATTTTGGTCATGCTGAAAGTTGTCAGACTTTAAGCATGAATTGGAAAAGATATCCTCTAGGTTATTGAGGTATGCACCTCCAATAACCAAAAATAATGTTATCAAGATATCACACTAGGATTTAGTGAAACAAAATGGAAAGTACAAGTACATCTATCTTGTGATATTGGTGACAGCTAAAAAAGCTATAACAACAAATTAGAAGTCTTGAATGCCACCAGAAAGGAAGGTAAGACATTGGACTGATGGATATTATGTAAATAAGTAAAAGTAAACCGGCAAAGAGAACTTGGGAGAAATATGTTGCCAGATGGCCACCTTGGAAACTCTATAGAGATTCAATAATTGAATGAGATTTATGATGTTCTAGGTTTGAACCATATACTGTTGGAATAGGGGATAAACATAATAGGTTTAAATAGTGTGGTTGCTCTCTCTATTTAGATGGGCTTCTGAAGGGAAATGGCAATCCTGTTTATTTAAATGAAACTGATTTCATTGGATTTAAGGTTTAATTTAGGCTATATTAACTTGATTTAATCTGCATTTTGAAACAAAAAGTTGTGAATTAATTTGCCTTGTCTGTGAATGCTGTACAATGTCAACTGCTGTTAGAATATGGTTTGAGTACTAAAGGCCTGTCAGTACACAATTTAATGATGAATCAAGAAACAGTAATGAAGATGTATAGATTAATAAGAAAAGAATCTGGAAATATGGGGATGGAAATGTTGAAAGGAACAGAACACCAAAACAGACAGATTGAATGATAGAGGAAAACTTGGGGAAAGTTGAAGAAAATACATTTCCTTATGCTTGTATTGTTTGCAGTTAATTGTTGTATGTTGCACATATACGGTTTATAATGCTAAAAATATATATTTTTGAGGATTTTTGAGGAGTTAGTGCCTAACGAATAGCTGGTTCTAATAAGACTAGTATTATTGTTACTTTTGGGAGAAATGGAAATGGGAATATGGTTAGGTGGGTTTGTGAGCAGATTACAAGTCACATTGCTATATTATAGACCTAGATTGAGGTGAGTATCACCAGATTTCTCTCTGGTGGCATACAGATGTAAAGTTTTAATGACAGTTCAGGTGATCCAAGCTTGATTAGCATTTTGATGGTGCCCAGGGTGAGGGAGAAGTGATGAGGCTTTACCTCCTTATCTTTCTCAAGGGGTGAGTCAGATGGCTGTGCTTTGGTTTATTTTGGAGGCCCATGTATATAAGGGAGCTCTGAGTAGTATCTGTGCTGGGCACACAGGTAGGCCTCAGTAAATATCACCCCCTTTAGAGGTGGGGAGGGCAGTTCTAGACCACGCCTTACAGACATTGGCCTACAGTGAAACACCAGTGCGTAGACAGGCTAGAGTCTTAACCTCACAGATTTAAACCACCTCCTGTGTATGAATACGGTGGCTCCCTGATCTGATAGCCTCCTGCTGACTTTTTTGGCAGCATGCCATGGGCTGGTAACTCTAACTGGCAGGATAAAACTGGGAAATGGAATTCCATGCTCAGATTAAAGATGAGTGATTTTCATGGGGTGCCATGCCATTTTAGAGATTCAGTCAAATTTGATGGTGGGATACGGGAAATTTTACTAGTACATTAAATTCTGTATTTTCTGTTTTTCAGACAGCTTGGCTACTGTACCCTAGTCAAATGATGTCAGGAGTTGTTAGTGATTTTACCGGAAAGGAGGTGGGGGATTCTGGATTTAGAAGTCATCATGTCATTCCTAAACTAAGGCAACTGCTGCAGAAGCACTTCTCTGAGTTGGTATATATAAGTTAGAGTGTGCAGGGCTTGCCATCCTCAAAAATAGAAGATTAAAGCAAAAGAAAGAGAGATGTTCAACATTTGCTCTTCTCTTGTATTGCTATTTTTTTTTTGGGGGGGGCATTTCAGGACTCTGCGCTTCAACAAATTATTAGTTTAAGGGTGTGCACACTTATGCAACGAGCTTATTGTACATTTTTTATTTTTATATTTTTCCCCAACAGATTTGTTTGTTTTTCAATTGAATTGTACAGGTTATAGGTCACATTAAAGGTGTGAAAAGTTTTGAAATTATTTATTGTGGTCTCATTTTTTATATCACAAAAAAATGGCATTTTAACAGGGATGTGTACACTTTTTATAGTGTGTGTGTGTGTGTGTGTGTGTGTGTGTGTGTGTGTGTGTGTGTGTGTGTGTGTGTGTGTGTGTGGTGTGTGTGTGTGTGTGTGTGTGTGTGTGTGTGTGTGTGTGTGTGTGGTGTATGTGTGGTGTGGTGTGGTGTGGTGTGTGTGTGCGTGTGTGCGTGCGTGCGTGTGTGTGTGTGTGTGTGTGTGTGTGTGTGTGTGAGACTTTTGCTTGAAAGTGATATTGTCCATTTGTGTCTTGCCTGTTACATGTAGGGTAAGCACCATGTATACTTACAATGCACCCCCCCCCCCCGGTTGGCTTACATGTGTACTTTTATATCTGGGGCACACACTTGCACACTGCTATACATCTGGCTTGGCTTACTGCACTGACCCATATCCCAAAGTTCCTTGCTTTATACCAGTGGTAATAGTGCACCTTTGAGATGAACAATGGTTAGTACCATTCCTCAGCATTTCATTTGTTTACTCTGGTAGGCAGGAAAAACCTGCTGCATGTGAATGGTGAAACAAGACAGACTCTGTACTGCTTCTAGTAGAAATGCATCCCTGAGGTCAACTGTCCATAATTAAGTTAAACTATCCCTTTTGTGTCTTTACTCTTTCTTTTTAAATCAGTTTCTCCATAAGTATTTTCTTACTTCAAATAACAAAAAGGACAGTTGGGCTAAAAGAGGTTGAGATAATAGGGGAAGAGCAGCAATCATATTGTGTCATAATGGGCACAGTGTTCTTTTTTTTTTTTGAATTAATAACTTTTAGAAAATCATGTGGAATTCATCTGGAATGTTATATCATCAGATTGCACCATATTTGGCTCTGCACTTTATAGTTTTTCACTTGCCTTGCCATCCCTGAATGTTTAAACTGAAATGAATAAGGGCACTCCAGAGGTAAGTGAGCATATGTTACCAGGACAAAGGAGTTTCTCTCTCTCTCTCTCTCTCTCTCTCTCTCTCTTTTATTTGGGTATTTCTCAAAATTTATTTTCCAAATTACTCTGGTGTTAGAAGTGATGGTGTCATCTTTAAGTCCACTTTTGAGAGGGTGTTAATGATTTTCTCAGAAGATGAAGCAAACACGGTACACAGTGTAGTGACCCTCGTGTAGTATTTTGTTTTGAAGATGTCTTACACTCCATTTTTGTGAAGTGTGAATGCTCCTCCCTTATTTGTGGACACAAGTTCAAATAAGTTAAACCTCTGTCTGCTTGCACAGCTTGTTAGCTATTTTAATAGCACAGCTGAGTCATTCAATGTCCTAGCATACATCACATACTCCTGTTCTGAATCTAAACTATGAAAATTATGAAGACGAAATGCTGTGCTCCTTGGATAAGTATTATGACACCAACTCACAAATAACGGTGTAAAGCATCTCTCTCTCTCTCTCTTTGGCACTGGGAAGGCAGTATGTTAAGAACTCGTGTGTGGTCTCAGTGGTTTGCAAGGAATTAACTAATTTCTTTGTTATTTAGTTTTGTTTCAACACCAGTTGGTTCAATTAACCAAAACAATGTATCAGCTAACATATTTCACTATAAAACATGTTTAGAAAATATTTTAAAAAGAAACCGTGGTATAATCTAATTTTATTTATTAACGTTCTAACAAAGTTTGCTTCTTAGATTTTCCCCTTGTCCTTTGCATTTTATATATATTACCAAAACAAGTGCATTTACTATGTATTCTTGGCTAAATTAATATATTACATTAAGTCATTAATTTCCAAACCACACAAACTTTCACAACAAACGTTTGATAATAAATATTTCTCTGATGTGAGTAAAAGTGAACATTGAGTTAGAGCATGAAGTAAGACACAATTCTCATTCTTTTCACAAGGATATTTACTAGAAATGTTTCCTTTATCGATTCTGTTTCCAGAAGTTTCTCTCTTAAATCTCAGATATGTTCTTCATGCATCTTACCGTCCACTTGCAATTGTCAGAGAAATACAATACTGATTTTATTCCCGTATCAAATGAATCTATGCACATTGGCAAATATGTTGTTTGATATGAACAGAAAAGGGTGCAGAGAACATAAGTAATTCAGGGGGGGAAATCCTGGGAACTAGAATGCCAGCCAGAGTAACTGCATGACCATGTGTTAGGAAAAAGGGTGTATCATGTGACAATGTTTAAAAAATTACACTGAAACATCAAGACTAGATTTCATAATGCTTTTTCATACACAGAACTACTTTTATAATACTGTTACTCAAATTTCCCAGCTCACTTTATAGTCATTTATCATCCTACCACCTGTGGTAGCACAGAAACATAACTAAATACAAATGATGCTAGAAATGCATTTTTCTCTTTCGAATTTCAATGTTACACCAACTCACAAAATGGAAGACAATGGTTTCTTATGAAAATAGTTAATTTTGCCCATTTGTAAGGATGGTTAAATGGGAAGTGAAACAATGAGATCAGGGTAGTAGGCTGTCGCACAGGATACTCATCAATTGGCTTAGCTTCTGGTGTCAGTCCAGGAGGATCCAGTATCTGACAGCCTGGGACGATAGGGGTGACAGACCACGCTGCTTCGCCAGAGATGGTTTTCGTCTGTTGCCTCTAGGCTTTAGGTTGCTTAAAAAAGTACTTGCCTCCCCCATAGTGCCTTTTCTAGGCAATGTCATAAGAACAAAATTCCAGACATAAAAATATCCTCCAGAAACAAACTCAGGGTTGTGCTGCTTAATGCTAGGACTGTAAATCAGAAACTGCACTCACATGAAGCACTTACCACCCTGGAAGATGCTGATGTCTGCGCAGTTACAGAGACATGGATTATGGCCTCAGAGAGTACCCTGGTCATGCAGGGATAAAATGCCTTTCATACATTTATACCGCACAACGAACATGAAGAAAACACGGGAGGAGGAGTATCCATCTTCATTAAAGACATATTCACCTCTAGACAGGTTAAACAGTACAGCTTTCTAGAGTTACTCCAAGTCCAACTAATTGTAGGAAAGACCCCCCCCCCCATCATTGTTAGAAATAGGTCCACCACCATGAACCACAAAAACCACACAGTCTACCTGGACCTGCTGGAGTCACTCTCAGTACAGCCAAATATCCTGGCCATGGGTGGCTTTAGCTATCCTTCCTTTGATTGAGTAACATATATGAGCATAAACGTGCTCACCCAAAGGTTCCTGGAAATTTGTTACTACAAATGCTCTGGAGCAGATAGTCAGCACTCCCACAAGAGGCTGTAACATCCTTGATATAGTGCTCACAACATGGGGGAGCACTTCACCACCCCATGTGTGGGACTATCCCTGGTGAAGTCCGATCATAAATCGGTCTCATTCAAGGTAATAACTGTACCTGACCCACCCTCAAGAGCAAACAGGTTAAAACATTTCTCCAAAGCAAACTACAGCCTACTGAGCAACGGCATCAATAGTTTCAGCCCCCCTGACAATGCTGACAGCAATGACCCCTATACTGAGGTGTACACAAATGTCCTGTATAAGCACTTATATAAATATATAGACTCGACCATACCAGAACATATTAAATCAAGATCCTCATGAAAAAATAAGCCACCCTAGTGAACATCCAGCATAAATAGGTTATGCAATTAGAGAAAGAAACTGCTGTCAAAAAAACAAGACGGAACGGTCCCAGCAAAGAAAGAACTCACTCTGAAGCATAAACAAGCAGATTAGACATCTTGTAAAGTCCTCTAAAGCTAATTACAAAACTAAGTAAGCATTCCTAGCTAAGGTAAATCATAAAGCATTTTTTAGCTACATATGAAATCTAGAAGGGAAGACCCAGCTGTGTACCGAACTAGCTGTAGATGGTACCACTTATACTGAACCTGAGGACATCCCCAACCTGCTAGCTGACAGATTGGTGAAAAGTTCACGACCCTGTCCCTACCAGTCATACCCCATAACATACCTGTTATCAGTCCTCTGCCTAGTAGCTCCAAAAAATAGGTCATAGCCACACTCCCCAAGATGAAAAACACAGCCTCTATAGGACTGGACAACATTTCAGGCTGCCCATTAAATGGTATAAAACAGGAGTCAGTTGAACCGCTGAGCACAGTCTTCAGTTTCAGTCTAAGCACTGGCTTTGTCTCAGCTGAGTAGAAAACAGCAAATATAATCCCCTTACACAAATGGAGTCCCTCAGCTGACCACAGGAACTAAAGACTCATAAGTCTATATGTCTGGACCCCACCCAGTTCAGGTTTGTAAAAGGCAGATCATGTCTCCTAAACCTGATAGACTTCTTTGAAGCAGTCACCAAAGCCGTAGACGAGGGTAAGGTGGCTCACACAGCCTATCTAGATCTTGCCAAGGCTTTCAACACTATCCCCCACTCTGGAATTATAGATACACTCACTAAACTAGGTATAAATCACTATGTCACAAGATGGGTTGCCAACTGGCTCACTGACAGAACCTACAATGTGAAAGTAGCAGACTCCAAATACGACTTCAGACCAGTGACAAGTGGATTACCACAGGGTTCAGTCCTGGGTCCTCTCCTGTTTGGCATCTACTTCTCTGAAGTACAGGCTAACACAGAAGGTCTTTGGCTAACGAAGTTCGCAGATGACTGCAAACTAGGAGCCATAATCGAAACTCCTAACAATTTGGACATCCTACAAAAGGGCCTCACTGAGACAGATGCCTGGTGTCAAAGCCATGGCCTCAAGCTCAATGCCAAAAAGTGCATTGTCATCCCCTTTGGTAAAAACTCTGTACTCATGAACTACAACATAGGCGGTAGTATACTTAACACAGAAAGTGTGATAAGACCTTGGGACCCAGGTGGACAGTAGTCTCTCCTTTGATAATCACATAGCCACAGTAGTCAGGAAATCCTTCTACATGGCACACCTCATCACAAAAGGCTTCTCATCCAGAAAAAAAGAAGTCATTGTTCCCCTCTACTCATCACTCATTAGACCCATTAAAGAGTACAATGCCCCTTTTGGTATGTACCTCACAAGACATCTACAACAACTGGAAAGGCCACAGAAATACCTCACAAAGAGGATCACCAGCCTCAAACAGATGCCCTATGCAGACCGTCTCAAAAAACTCCTGCTTTACTCCATCGCATATCACCTACTCAGAGGTGATCTCTGCCTAACATACAAAGCTATATCAAACCCAGAGCTTTTGGACATGCTCCACTTAAAGAAATCCCAATCCCTCTGAGCTACATGCTCTAGGGACCTAAACCTTGTCACCACAATAAACAGAACATGCCGGAGGAATAGATTGCTAGGCATAAAATGGCTTGCAAGGGCAGTTAGCTTAGTACTAATCTATTAACCTATTCCTGTCCCAGAGACTTCCCATACTCTGGAATAAACTACCTATCTATATCAAACAAAGCTCCTCATTAGCACTCTTCAAGGTAAATCTTGATGATTGGATGGGAAATAGGAAATTCACCCCAGGGAGTCACTTCTGTGGCTCTGCTCGACAGTGGCACAGGAAAATAATTTTCCTGGGTGGCAAAAGTCGGGGTATCTCTTTGGCTGGGCTCGTATAGGCCCTAGGGTTGATAGCCTAGTACCTACCTATGAACCTGTGAACCTATAAGCCTAACCAGCCTTATCTGAAAGGCAATGGACAGAATCATCATGGATCTTATCAACAAGGATATAGGTGATCTTCAAATGCTTGAACTGACCCAGGATGGCTTCAGTAAGGGCAGAGCTTGCCTGTTAAACCTGGTGGACTTCTTCAGGAATGTCACCAAGGGCTCTAGATGAAGGTAAAACAGTTTACACTGCCTATCTCAACCTAGCCAAGCCTTTGACACAATCCCTCAATCAGGGATCATTGAGAAACTCACTCAGCTGGGGATTAACCCTTACGTCACTAGATGGGCTGCCAACTGGCTCACAAACAGAACACATACGGTCAAAACTGAGGATGTCAGCTCTACTAGCAGACCTGTTACCAGTGGTATTGCACAGGAATCTATGCTAGGCCCTCTACTGTTTGGCATCTATTTTTTCAGAAATCCAGACAAAAATAGATGGCCTATGGCTTACGAAGTTTGCTCATGACTGCAAACTCTGTGCAATTATCGAATCCCCCAAAGATGTCAACATACTACAAAATGGGCTTACACGGAAAAGTGACTGGTGTCAAAGCCATGGACTTAAACTCAAAGCAAAAAATACATTATAATCCCCTTTGGCAAAGGAAAACCCCCTGCTAATTACAACATTATTATCCCCTAAAGTTCAAACCAAGTGGTGAGAGATTTAAGAACACAAGTTGATAGTAGTCTTAATTTTGATCATCAGGTGTCCACAGTAGTAAGGAAGGCCTTCTATGTTGCACACCTCATAAGCAAAGGTATAACATTCAAAGCTAAAGAGGTTATAACTCTCCTGTACTCGGCTCTCATCAGACCAACAATAGATACAATGCTCCCTTCTGTATGTACCTCACCAGACATCTGCAGCAACTGGAGAGACGTCCAAGGTTTCTCCCTAAGAAAATTCAGAGCCTACAACACATGGCCTATATGGACAGACTGAAGGCCCTATCACTTTACTCAGTATTCTATACACTGCTTAGAGGAGACTTGTGCCTGGCCTGCAGAGCAGTCACAGACCCTGACTTGATGAAGCTGCTGCACATCCGCAAATCCAATGGGACAAGATTCACTCGCTCCACTGATCTTAACTTAGCCTGCAATATTAACACCACATGCTGGAGAGACAGATATGTCTCCCAGAGGTTGCCACTCCTCTGGAACAAACTCTCAATTCATGTAAAACAGAGCTCCTCAATGACCATATTTAAGCATAACCTGGACAATTGAATGGGAAACCGTAAATTTAAACCAGGGGTTTCACCCATGTTCCTCTTAGAAAGGGGCAGCCGGTGCTGATTTTAGATTTGCATGCAAACATAGACTATATATGTTGGTCCATAAGGAAACAAGGGTGTAACATGACTGGGCTTGTAGAGGTCTTAGAGCCTCCTATGATCCTGTGATGCTATGATAAGAAACAAGGTGGATCTTTAGACAGGTTATCCTTTACTGAAGTATGAACTCCCCTTGGGCCAGCCATAACCTTTTTCAGAAACACAAACAAGTATAAATAAAATCAGTACATTTAAAATTGTGGATACCTAGATTTGTTCATATTTTACAACACATTAAAAGCAAAAAGAAAATAGAAAATTCTCAGAAAAGCACTTAATTGTTTTCAAATCACCAAAGAAAAACTAATATATATTCTTCTAAGTCTAAATTATGTCATTTCCGATTCTTGGAATATGCAGAGGTGGATAGGTTGATGTAAGATAAATAAATAATCCCAAACTACTTGAAAAAAAATATTAAATTACTCCTTATGTTATGTTTTATGCAGACTATTCTAAATTCTCTTGAGGAAAGCAAGAGGCAGTTTTAGATATGTAATGGAGACAGGTGCTATTTGTATTTTGAATAAGGCTCAGAACATCAGTATGAAATATACTGGTTGAGCTCAAAGCAGCAAAATTAGGAATGGAAATACATACCTTTAAAGCTTCAACTCACATGTCAGCACACATAATGTGTCTGCTAGCAATTATACCAAACACTGTTTCCAATAAAGTCTGCAGAATCTTTTACAATAGTTAAAACCCTCAGGCAGGGATTATGAAAACCCTTTACAAAAATAATATTTAGTATACCCTGGCAAGAGTGTATAGCATGCCTATTATGTTGTGTAGCCAGGAATCTTATCAGTGAATGTCAAAAAATGCCTTATAATCATAAGCAAACACGATCTTCAGTCCTTTCTACAGACCTACTGGATATATTCTCTGAACATATTAACACATCCAAATACATACGATATAAGAACCCTTACAAAGACAGAAAAATCATTGCATTTTACAGGCCTTTATAAGAAGAAAAAATGCTTGCATTTACATGGATGTTCTAGCCCAAGTATGATCTTTCTGAAACTCAGTCCATACAAGTAGCAGTTGTGTGGATTGCATGATAGTTAGGTCTATTTACATAACATTATTACATTTTGCGCCTGAAGCTCAAAGTGAGTAGATGACTCTTAGAAATATGTTTTTCTTTTTTAATGCCTGCCTCCAATTATCAAGCTCTTAAAGCAAAGCTGCATATCTGGAATGATAGATAATGGTGCCTATAATTACAGCAAATGATTGTTAGCTATGATAAAAATTAACAAAGGAAAAATGTGTGCCTTTTTTCTTATACTGTAAATGCAAACAGGAACAAAATGCTGCACACTGAAGGGCTGAGTAACAAGTCACTTGGCACACTCCTCTGTCATCTAGCTTAAACAGTAGGGCAGAATTAACTGAGTTCTTTTAGCAGCTCCTGACAGCCAAGTACAGCGCAAGAAGTACACAGCATTACCTATTTATAGATTAAGAGCTATGATTTCTATCCCACACAGTTCCTATTCTTGGCACTCAAATAACGGCACTCTAGCTTGCAGCACTGGAACAATTAACGCTAGCCTGCTGTGGCCTGCTGTACTTTGAAAATATACTGTCCCCAGTCTGATCACTTACTCAAGTAATCTTATTTTTTAGTTTATCTAACAGTCAGTTAAACATCTTCATATTTATGGCTTGCTATGTTACACTGTTATTGTTTACCAGTAGGAATATATTCACTGTGCTCCCTGCAGACTGCTGACCTTGCTTTGAAGAAAGAAAAGCATGTCTTGAATACCTGTTAAGTGCAGACTCGTATGAAAAGTAAGGTCAAGTATAAGATCTGTCAGAAGACTTTTCCTTAACAAAGGTTAAATGGTCTTAAAGGAACAGTAGACACATGCCGAAATGTATCTTTAACTGAACAGTTCCATCTACTTGGTTATAGATGCATTTACAATTTGATGTGCACTTTTCCTTCTCACCAGCTGAATGCAGAATTTTTAAGTTATGCTCCAATATTTAATGTAAGTTTCACGGCAGTTATATCTGTCATTAAAAACATGTATTAACCTTAGAAATCTATACCTACAGCTCAAATCAAAGAATGTGATTTGCTGAATGAGTTCTTCTTGAAGACTATAATAATTTTTACTTGTTTATGTCTTTATTTTTTTATAAGTATCACCAGGGAAGAAAATAATATACAATGACAATTTCTTCCTAGACATGTTTTGGGAGAATGAAGAAAAAAGGCTATTGATTATACCAGTTAGTAATTTGTACATATATGCTTAAGAAAATTAAATGCTTCAGTAATACAAACATATGAGTTACAACATTACTTGTGCTTATATTTATGCTGTGGGAAAATCCGTATAATAATAAAATGAATACAGTGTCCAGCTCAGGGGTTTAGATGGATCAAGCCCTGACTCGGACACAGACAGCCCAAGTCTGAACAGCAGCTTGGGAACTTTGGAAGCAAGTGCCCAGTGATGGATCACTCATCCTGCGTGGCAAGAAGAGGTGTTTTCTGTTCTGCTGCAGGTACACTTAACAAGCCAAAGTTTATAGACATTCAAGGACACGTAGGTCAGGGATGTCAGCTTAGCGCTGCCAAACTAGTGATGTTAGCCCTTGTTGTATATGGAGGGGGGGTATATGCATGAAGGATGGCTTCACAGTAGTCTCTGTTGTTAATATAACATTCCATGTCAGTCCTCTGCAAATTCCCCATAGACTTCATCTCAAAAAAGTGAACTGCTAAAGTAGATGCAGTGCCTAAAGACAATTAAGGTCCATTCTGAAACATGGATGGTGGTCCTAGAATTTTCGGGATGAAAACACCTCCCATTTGAGGTCATGAGAAATGAAGGGGATGAAGGTGGGACAGAAAGTGCTCCATGTTGACTCCCTCAAATGTTACTTGCTTACTTATTTATTTATTTTTTTTTTTTGTGCTTGTTTACTGGTCTGGAGCACTGATCACTGATGACCATTTGTAGGGACAAACTGTTTGAACATGTTAACATATGATAAATAATGAATAAATAAAAATATCAAAACAAAAAGTCTACAAAACATTATGTACAGACAAATGAAGAATATGCAGGTTAACATGGAATCAGCACAGTGGAACAATCGCATATGAGAGATATACAAAAAATGAAGGAAAATAAAAGTAATACAGACTTCTAGATAAAAATATGGGTAACAGTATGTGAGAAAACAACAATTTGGACTTAGGAAAAAAAAGAATTGAACCATTTGTAGGCCATGATATGATGGAAGAGAGGAGAAAGGAGGTGATACTGTGTTAAGGCGAAGCCAAATGAAGGTAAGGATAGAGTGTATGGTATTGTTCTTAAGGGAAAAGTCTATATTAAGAGTGGGATATTTAGGTGGTATAACCTATTTGAAGGCAGGGGCCTTTGTTTGCAACCAGCTGGTTGTCACTTGGTACATGTACCCTGCAATGGAAAAATGAAAAGGTTCAAGCTGTAAGGAAGTGGTCATGGCTGGCAAGCACAGAGGAAAAATGTGACTTCAAAGTTCAGTGCAATGCAGGCATTTACATTTCACAGCAGTAGTATCCAGGAACAAGGGCCAGTCAGTTTAAGGAGGTGGATTCCAAGAACAAAACAGTGGGGCAAGGCAAGAAGTTGGGCCAACAGAAGATAAAAGAAATAAAAAAAAGGAATACACAGAATGCAAAAACAGAGAAGTATTTCTGAAAAGGCGGGGACAGGTATTTTGTACTATTTAGTGAAACTGTTAGAAAACAGCTTTAGCAGGTTTGAGAGTAACATGTGGTTAAGTAGCCAATTATAACATTAGACGGCTGTCCATTTCTTTATGATCTCCACTTCCCAGAGCATATGATCTTATCAGTTAAGCTCTATTATAAGCTGTGTGGTGTGGATGAATATCCTGCAAACAAATTCACGTTTGTGTGTCATACAATAACAGCATGCCATAGAGTATTTAGTTAGTTAGTTAGTTAGTTAGTTAGTTAGTTAGTTAGTTAGTTAGTTAGTTAGTTAGTTATTCATTATCATTTTGTTTACTGAAGTAGAACACTGATCAGAAATTACCAATTGCAGAATCAGCCCAGACTGCATTCTGTGAAAAGAACACATATAACAATAACACAGAAGGGCATGAAGGAATGACATTTACAGATAGAATAATGTCATTGTAAAGAGTTAATATTGCAATACATTAATGCAGAACATTGAACACAAAATTACACCATTAGAGAACAATGCAGTTTCCGCCCCTGTTAGGAATATTTAATGGTCATTCATAAAGTAGCTAGAGTTTATGTAATACATGCCACCTTTTTACATTCAGAGTTACTATTCTATACAGAAAAAGTGTATAGAGTTAATATATTACATATCAAATTTTTACACACAAGGCCAGAAATGTCCCAACTGTATGAGGTAAGGCTATGGCAAAATCACCATTTAGTGTGATCATGGGAACGAGTAATTCAGAGACACTCTGGCCACAATGAGGAAAGACCTCATTATTGGCTAATTTGCATGTCTCTGAATTGCTCAATGTTTACTGCAAGTGTTAAGAATCACTTTGCTATGTTAATTACATCTGATGGCCCATGTATCACACTAGCACACCCTTATTCAGTCCCCTCTACTCACACTCACACACACACACACACACACACACACACACACACACACACACACACACACACACACACACATGCCACTATAATTCTTACCTGTCCCCAGTGTTGCTTCTTATTTATTTCTCCATCCCTTGTAAATCACAAATGGCTGCACACAGTCAATTGAGCCTGACATTAGAGTTTCATTCTTCTTATTGTTCACAAAATGCATTGTGATTAAGACCCATTGCTCTATTAACTATTTCAGTGGTGTAAAGTAACAATTAGAGAGCCCCTGGTATCATCTAGTATTCCCTCAGCTCAGACGTTTTGAGCATAGCCTTTGTAAGCCATAGTCCATTACCAATAATGCCAGATACTAAGAGTTTATTACTTTTTAGTGTACATAATGTGCTTCCTACTGTAAATCCTGAGCTCTGTTACCTTTATAAATTGATTAGGATAACATTAAAGCATCTTCCTAGTGTCTAGTTTTCCTCCATAAGTCTTTCATGCTGAAAAACCTATTTCATTACTCTTTAAGTGACTTGGGGTAAAATGTAAAAGTTTATGGTGTTTAGGGTCTCTCCCTCCCATCCCCCATTATTGAAAGCTTTGTTCGTTAATCATCGGGAGTTTAGATATATGGCAAACACCTCCCCACCACACATAAAGACAAAAGTGCACACACAGACACTCACTGTACATTAAGCCCTCTCTCTCACACAATAACTCCCACAGCTGCACTCACACATTCACCCATAGAAACACACATACACACAAACCCCTACCCTTCCTATCCGCTAACTAAACTCCATAATGAAACCAACCAGAGGCATACACAAGCATAGACACCCGCACACACATTCACACACACACACACACACACACACACACACGCACACGCACACACGCACACACGCACACACGCACACACACGCACACACATGCGCACACACACACGCGCGCACACACACACGCACACACACGCACACACGCACACACACACACACACACACACAAATCTTAACACTACCTGCCTGCTAAACTTGCTGATATTTACTTCCAATGCAGTCTCCCTTTCGGAAGTAATGGGTGAATAAACACTTTTGACAGTATTAAGTGATGTGGCTGATGGTGGTGGTGGTGATTTGCACCAGCTGAACACGTCTGTGAATCACTCAGTTGTGTAAATCATTTATTGCAGACATTTTGAGAGAAAAGCACATGACTCATGCAGAAGGGATCAATATGTGTCATAAAGGATCTCCATGCAATGGAATAAACTCCCCATCTACATGAATCAGAATTCATCCTTGACCCTATTCAAAAGAAAACTTGATCATTGGATGGGAAATTGTAAATTCACCCAAGATCTGGCCCCCATGTCTCTGATGGACAGAAGTCAACAGTAAGTAAATTAATCCCCAACTAACATATCCCCCCACATAACTCTTAGCTTCCTCTTTACTAATATAATCCACCATATAGGCATCCAAGGAAATCCTGGAACAAAACTGGGTTGGGTTGGGTTGCATGGCTAGGCTTATAAAGACCCTGATTGTAATTAGCCTAGTATAAATCAATGAACCTGTATGGCTCTGCCTCAGAATGCATTTACATTTGGTACAGGATAGAGATACAGCCCACCATGGTGCTGCACCTCATCAAGATAAAGCAATGCTATAAGGCTGACCATGAATCAAAACAGACTACTGACAGTTGTCCAGAGGGCATACAGATGGAGGTACACTTTTTGAATCTCAGGGGATAGCTATTATTCCATACAGAAAAATAGCTTAGAAAATAAAAACTGCATGGCTGTATAATAATGTTTACAGTAGACTTACAGCTGCTTTACGTAGATGAATGCATGTGTCATACTAATCTTAATATATCGGACATTGAGCTGCTTTACAAGAGATGTAGCATACAAAGCAGAGGACAGAGTGAGTGAGAGGGGAATGTATACAATACAACATAACAGAGAATTGTTTTTGAAACATGTAATGGTGTACTATGGTGTAGTATCACTAGATATTTGAAATGGGATCATAGATCTCCTAAAAACAACTGAGCATCTGAGGAATTAGGTAATTCTGGGATGGGGAAGCATTGATTCGTGGCTCAATCTATGAAATGCTATTCTAGATGGAAAGGAATTACTTAAAAGCAGTGAGCATCTGGAGTGGAGAAGTGTGGAAATCAAAGTTTTAGGAAGCAAGTCAAAAAGTCATTATTACTAGACTGCAGTTTGTTATGGTGTGATCTTAATATTAGACCTTAAAATTAAGGTGTAATTAGAAGTAAAGGTATTCATTAGTTGGTGTGAGGTAAGAGGATATATTTCTGGTTTTAGAAACTTGAATTACACTGAGGCTAGTGGAAATTCTAGGAATTTGACATTATTGCTTTGCTGTAATTGCACATTTGAATATGAAGTATGTTTGTAGAATGGTTCCTCTAAATATGTGACAAGTCTATTAATATTATGCCTGTCTAAATTTAATCAATTTATTATGTTTGCCTAAATTGCCCAAGTTGTAGAGGACATGATACATGTACTAGTTCACTTAAATGGTTAATAAATAAAGTAAAGATATTCTTACACTTTTAGCTAGCTGGCCTTTGTGATGCTACAATGTTTACTCAGTGGAGGGTTGGTGCAGTGAGCCTACAGATGTGGCTTTTTGTAGTTAGTGCAGCAGATTGATTTATTTAGCATTTTTTGAGGGACTGGGTTGTACCAACAATTAAGAGAAAATGATACACTTTGTGAGGCAGTATTTGTTTAGCTATTCATACTCTGCCTTTGTAATTTGAAAATCTTGACATTTTTTAAGACTGATTTTTTTGTTTGAATGTGGTGATTAGAACTGCGTGACTGGTCAAGCCATAACCTTAGATATTTTACCCAGGTGAATGACTAGCGTTTCCTATTGGGTGTGTGATAGCCCACTTCTGAGGAATTTACTGGAGACAATGTCTGATCCTGAATGTCGTCGCTTTGTTTTGGGAATTGCTGATTACTGAACCACTACACTGAAGCCAAATGAGATGTCACAGAGGTTCTGCTCTAGTCATCCGTTTGATCATCGTCTTGGAGAATAAACATTTGTAAACAATATATATATATATATATATATATATATATATATATATATATATATATATATATATATTAAGGATAAGACAGTGCTTGAGTGCTTGTAGACTGAAGTGGTGAATAATGATGAGTGATGGGCAAACATTAAACCCTAATGAATGTGGTTGATGGTGAGAGGGAAGTTCCAATTTGGTAGAGAGCAATCAGTTTTCAAGATAACAAATAAACCAGTTGAGAAGAGCTAGGAAAAAAAATGGAGTTCTATAGTGCTGTTACAAGAAGATGACTGGTGACCAGGTCAAATGTTTTTGGAAGGTTGGTAAAGACAGTTGTCATTAGCTACCCTCTGTATCATCTGTCAGTAGCAGAGTGTGGTCATTGTATTAGACAGTTTGGCAAGACTTGGGCTAGAAAGACACATCTGGGCATAGAATAAGTCATCCAGTAATTGTGCCAGTGTTTGTAGCTGTGGTCAGTGGTGCTCTTTGTTGCATGCTGTTGTACCAGGCACTGACATACTGCTCTGATGAAAGACAGGATTTGATTCTTTTGTGACAGAAATCAGAGTCAAAGGCGTGTCTTACATCTGAGCAAACAGCAATGGCAGACATGTTCATATATCTGGATTGTGTTAACAGAGAGAAGGCTGGATTGTAATTAATTTATTTGTTATACATATTAAGTTGTAAAAGACAAGGAAGGAAGAGCTGATGAAGTACAAGACCTAGACAGAAGGATCCTGTCTACCAGTTATAGGTATAAAAGATGCACAATGTGGACTCTTGCTTCAAGGTTTGGAAATGAAATAGCGTAAAAGAAAAGGAAAGCATTAACATTTGGCGAATCAATGAACGAAGATAAAGAGAAAAATAAGTGCCCATTATGGTTTCAGTAGCCAGCAGAACAGTTTAAATAGTTTTATCTCTGAAGATTAAAACATTTTTTTCAGGAAAATGGTGTGCCAAACAAGAAAATACATGCACTCTTCTTTATCATACAAAGTTAAAATTGTATTCTGTCTGTATTTCTTCCTTATTTCTTTCTTTCTGTGGATAACTAGATATCATCTCACGCACACCAACAAAATATGATGTTTGGCCAAGGCTAGTATATGCAACTAACATTACACCAAAAATGAAGTATAAAGTCAAGTTTAATTTAGAGGCATGGAAACTCTCATAATATACTTCACAAGAGATGCTGTCAGCTACTGCAGAAGTGTGCAGGTCTTCCTTTCTTTCTTTTTTCATTTTTATTTGTTGCTGCTTTAGTAACTTAGACCCACTGCCTTTTTGTTCAGTGGGGCTGAACCCCATGTCACATCAGCACAATAGGCAACTTTGTTGACCTTATGGCTTGTGCTTGCATATAAGAAAACAATAATGTTGAATACAGTGGGCAATATATGGAAATAGCAGACCATACTGAAGTGTTGTAATTGGACTGTCAAGTCTTCTTACCCTATAGAAGGTTTATTTCATCATAGCACCAACAGTATTGTACTTAGAAAATGGTCTGCATGTTTTCTTCAGTTGATTGTATTTTAATGTGTTGTAAAGACTGCTTTTGCATGTTTGAATGTGTTTTTATTCTTATGTGAAAATATTTCCTTGTATTCTTTGTTGGCAGTGTGTAGCTGAGTGTCTCCCTTAAGTGATAGCAAACATTTCCGGTGAATTGTTTCACAGCTGTACTTTACTAGAGAGCTGACTGTGATGATGTGATGTCTCTATAAGCTGTTAACACAGTGATTTCTGTAGCCCATGATGGGATCCGCTCCATCTCCTTTTGCCTTCTGTGACTGTGATCAACTCATGTAATCAGACAGAGCTGCCAGGCTGATAAAAATCCACGTTCATCAGTACCATACCCTGATTAACAAATACAAATATATGACATATCGGATGTTTTTTTTTTCTCCTTATGAGTCATTTTGAACTGTATCTTTTCAAATGTGTACATTATCAGAATAAGCAGAGTCAGTTAGCTGTGGATTTGGTGTTTGCATCCTGGGCCAGGAAGGAGTAGAAGTTAACTGATGGTGTGCCCTTGTCATGACAGCTGTAATAAAAGCAATATGAAATGCAACTGCTGTAGCTCTCAGTTAGTGCCAGTGCTGTGTAGGTGGGTAAGGAGTTTGCAGGGATAGCAGAGGCTACCACTTGTTACTGCTGTTATTTAAAAAGTTGATAGCGAAGGCAGGACTAAGGTTTGTATCAGAATGGGTTAAACCTGGCTTAGATTGTTTCTAGCTGTTGTTAAAATGTAGCTGTCTATTCCAAGGAACTGCATTATTACTTTCTAATCTGTTAAGTGATTACGCTTGTGAGGTGTAAGTTCTTTTTTATAGGCTGTCCCAGGAGTAATTCCTAGTTAAGTGGCTTGTTCAAAGTCCTTTCCGTCACTATACTAGTATTCAGCAAGGGAATGAACACAAAGGAAAACAATGAAATGTATAAAGACATTTGCTGCCATATTATAGTTTTTACCACTCCTGCTGTACTAACTGACACCTAGTGCTTGGATCTAATGTTTTCTAAACATATGCGTAGACGTCTGAAGTGTCTTTATTATAATACAGTCATGCATTTGTCTGGCAATGCTGACAACTGCAGTGAGGTCCTGTAGCATCATATGTTTGTGGGACTCTCTTCTGCAATGGCAGTGCCTGTAGTGTTAGGTCAATGAGAGGCATTATCATAGTATGAATGCTCTTGAGTTTTGCTTGTATTGGACCTCTTTTATGCATCGAGTTTTATGCACTGTTAATAGCCTGATATTTAGGTTTGATTAGTCAATGACATTGCTGAATGTGTGTGGGACATTTACTAAATTAGCATGAAGCCCAGTATCTAATCTTATTCAGTTTGTAGATGTGGGTACAATGATTACAATTTCTAACTGTCAAATAACATATTTGCTTACATAATAAAGACCTTCTTAATAACCAAAAATCATAATACTAAATGTCTCAGAAAGAAAATGTATCTGTTGCCACTATCAGAAGCAACACTGGCTGAATTTTATACCTTCCTCACTCTTGTTTGTAGGTATTTAAATTTCTACTGTCCATTTCTCAGTGCCATGTTCTTTTGTCAGATAGTCCAGAAGCATACTGTTCCCCTGAATAAAGAAGACAGTCTGAGTGAAAGCATGATTCAGAAACAAAAAAATATGCAATTTGACTGCAGACTGTGTCACTGTACATGAAGATGAGAGCTGATGTGTAGTATAAAAGTAACTATGAATAACAGTACTACTGTGATTCAAGGTTGCTAAGCTGTGTAGCAAAACAGCATCCTGAAACCAAGGTACATTGTAGGTACAGAGGTGCCAAAGCAGGAAGGAAGTGATGGTATGTCTGTGCATGTACAGCTGGTAACATTAGTATTGGTACAGTGATCACATTGTACCTGTGAGTATTGTATAGGTAAAATGGTGTTTACCTTACAGACACAGAGAACAGGGTTTGAGTCTAACTTTTGAAAGGGAAATTGGATAGGCTTGAAATTGCCCTCAAGGGCAGCTTTGTCTGGTCAAAAATGGATGAAATTAACACCAAACTGCATTTTCAGAAAATAATGGATTCAGAGTCGCATGGAGGAAAATGGGGGTGGAAAATCCCAGGCACATTATTATGGCTGTCAGCTGTTTTTCCCTCAAGAAGACTATATGATAAAGGAGAAAAAATAGAGGTCTTCTATGGCAACAAAGTCACATTAAATTTGTAATACATTTCTCTTTAGATTTGTATCATTGTTTCAAATAAGCCAATTTTCTGAAGAAAAAAATAACTAAAATGTTGTTTCCTGTGACTGTTATTTATCTAGCCACCCTAATGGTATCAGCCTGGGACATTATAAAGTGACATACATAAATAGCAGATGCATGTCAGTTTTATAAAGAAAAAGAAAAAAAGAGATAAAACGTTATAGAAAGGACTGGAGCACAATATAGCACATAAGGAAATTGGATGAGAAGCAAATAAATCCAGAAGAATAGAAGAGGTGTCATGTGCACAGTTAGTGAGAAAGCCATGCAAGAAGAAAGCATAACAGACAATACAAGAAGTTATCCAGGAAAGTTGCAGAGATCTGACGTTGCAGCAAAAGCAAAATATATACAAAGTAGGCCACACATTGAGAATGCTATCTTGGGGAAGCAGGGGGTGCAGGGTGCAAAAAACAAGCAAACACAGTCAGGATCCAAGACACAGGCAAATTCTACTTTCCCAGCAATAACAAAATGGTGGGTATAGTGAGAAATGCTTGTGTAGAACAAATAATAAGACGATAAAGTGTGCAGCAGTATAAAACAACAGTGACGAAAAGAAAGGAATGGTGACACAAGATAAATGCTGCCAGCGCACCTTAGGCAGTCTTTTCAAGCATGACTATAGTGCTTTATCTCCATTGTCTAGCCTAAACAAGATGTTTCAGATGTGGAAGGAGAAGGATGCTCAAAAGTAAGTTCAGAGGGTGGATTTGCTAACTGTTAAAGTATACCAGTGGTCTCTACTTAGACCAAAAATCTCCACAGATAGTGAAATAATAATAAAGATATGCTGGAAAGTATAATGTGAGGTTCATAATCAAATACATAGAGTATGATTATGTGATAAATGCTCAGGAGAAAATATAGTTGAGAGACTTTTTTGTACTGGGTAACATTTGATAATTTTTTCTTATTATTTGTGGCATATGTGTTTATTTCCTTATCATGGAAATTGTTTAAGTTAGTGGGATGCTTGTCTAAAATGGTAATTTTAATTCAGAGAGAGGGGGAAGTAAGGCTTCTCATATATCGCTCAGCAGGTTTCTGAAAGTACCAAAGAAGACTAGTAATTTGCAGGAAAGATACATAAATTAACATTGTACTATCCAGTTAATAAAGGCACTGCCTTAATTGAGTAGATTCCTCTAAGTTATGTACTTAAATAGTACTTGTAACATGTTAGCATTCCTATGTACGCAAACCATACCATTATTAGTCAGAAATCAGATGTTTTTAGAAAACAAGTCTCTCATAGCAGTGTTGGTGTGCCTTGCATTGTGCAAACAGACTTATGGAAGTTACAAATGTCTGTGTCAAATGGTGACATTTCAGTCTACAGACGGGTTACTCAATTATTTTCTGCAACAGCAGAAATTCTTATTCACAGTGATGGACCATAAGGTTGGTGGGAGAATAAAGGAATGATGAGTCTGTTTCATAAAAAGTCAAATACTAATCTAAATACAAATCCACAAAATACTGATAACTCTCAACCAACAAAAATCACCCATAGAAACAAAGCTTATATGTCACTATCAAACATGAATATTAGAAGTATCACTAACAAAATCCATGAGCTACATGCCAACTTTTCTCTATACCCACCTGATGTACTAATTACTGAAACAGGGCTAAAACCCAATGTCACCAATAATGAGATTCTCCCTCCAGGTTATAATATTATACGTCTAGACAGAATAGGCAAAAGAAGTGGTGGCATAGCCTTACTCTTTAAAAATCACCTTTCCCTAGAATCCTTAGATCAAACTATCCCCACCTTTGATAATGCTGAAGTGATATTTACCGAACTCAACGTTAACTGAAAAACATATAAACACAATTGGAACCCATATCCCACCCGGGACAACACCCACACATTAGAAAACATATTGAACTGGACCACAAAATCACTACTCCAGGAAACAATAGTCATGGGTGATTTTAATATTGACTGGTCAAATTAATATTGACTGGTCAAATTGCAATTGGCAAAACCCCACTAATAACTTCAGCCTCTATGGCTTCACCCAACTCATACAACCCCCCAGTAAGATTAATAAATCATTCAATAAACACTCTATTCTTGACTGGATCGTAACAAATAAACCAGCCTACTCCCCTCACACTGGCCATCTCCCTGACAGCCTCAGTGACCATCTACCAACCTTTCTACTTAGACAACAAATTAACCCAACAAAACAAACTATGTACAAACAAATAAGGAACAAAATAAAAAAACATAACCCCAATGACTTCATAAACATCCTCAAACACTGTAACTGGTCACCACTTAAACTATTCCCTCTAAAAGAAGCTGTAGAATATTTTAATACCACCTTCCTTTCCATCTTAAACACACAGGCTCCTCCCAGGATTATAAGAGTTAAATCTAACTTTGCCCCATGTCTAAACAAAGAAACTAGGTCACTGCTAAAAGCAAGAGACAAAGTAAGGGAAAATTGGCAGAGAACTAAATCCTAAATTGCAAAGCAAACTTACCAAGAACTTAGAAATAAAGCAAAAAAAAATTAAAACAGGACAAAATAAATTATTACTCAGGCATTCAAATTAAACACTGAAATAACCCTCAAAGATTTTGGTCAGCAATGAACAACATAGTCCTAGCAGGCAACTCCAGCACACCCCCACCACCAGCAAAGTATTAGTTTAAGGGTGTGCACACTTATGCAACCAGCTTATTGTACATTTTTTATTTTTTATATTTTTCCCTCTAACAGATTTGTTTCTTTTTCAATTGAATTGTACAAGTTATGGGTCACATTAAAGGTGGGAAAAGCTTTGAAATGATTTAATGTGGTCTCACTTTTTTATATCACAAAGACATGACATTTTAACAGGGGTGTGTACATTTTATATATCCACTGTATGTTTAAGCATAGTTGAGTGGGTTTGCACCTTATGGCCCTCTGCTCAGCATTGCTTAAACATCCCATAAGAAATAAATACAAGTATACAGGTAAAGTCCTAACAACAAGATAGTGTAGTGGTTAGAGTCCCAGCTTTGTATGCAGGCATTCACACTTCAAGTACCAAGATAGGCACTTTATTTTTACACGAGAAAGCATTGTTAAAAATTGTAGAGACCACAAAAACCAAAGTCCAAAGCACACAATAGAGCAATACCACAGATGGATGACTCCAATGCAAATCAGAAAAACTTATTTAATCCACTTCAAATCTCGAACCCAAGTTGTAAAAATACAAATGATTATTTTCTCTAGCGCCTCGGCAAACTTGCCTTTACAGAGTAAAATTTCAGCAATTCATTACATCTCCCCTTATATACACTTAACAAAAACACTCCCATTCAATTATTCAATTATATAACCATTTAAAACTCTAAATGTCTATTTAAAAACATAGCATTCATTTAAAAAATAAAATTTCAACATTTATAATAAACTTTTCCATGAACAGTCATGATTAAGCCCATTTGGTCTTAATGTATTGTTAAAAATTATCTTTTTTGTTTTAAATTATGTAGTGATTAATATTTGTTTACCAGGGTAGTGTTAGCTGGTTCCAAATGTAAGTGTGAGTGCATATAACATGTGAAATCACCCATGTATACACAAGTGTCCCATACAGTATAGTTACACCCCGAGGTAATGTAATGAAAGTACATAGAGTGACTTCATGTAAAGTAAATCATATGCACGTAATAATATGTCAGTAATGATAAATTAAGTCATAATTCTGATGTTCTTTTAAAATGAAAAGTGAGCAATGGATAGCATTGGTCAGCTCAGCTTAGCCGGTTTAAGCATTGCTTAGACTTAAATACTAAGCAGCAGTCAGCTCAGCTAAGCAGATTTGCACACTGTTAAGCAGTGCTCAGCAATTATCCCTTAAAGCACTGCTCAACTCAGGTTAGCAGATTTGCACACTGCTTGGCTGAGCTTAGCATTTTCAAAATGGTCCAATGATGGCAAAGGGCAGGAATATGGCCTTATTTAAACTGCACAGGCAGGAATACAGCCATAACCTGTTGTAGTCTGATCTCTGCAGGAACCATGTCAGGTGTTGGAAAGGGCTCGCGCTTTTGGGTGCAGCACAGGGTCATTTTGGAGCCCATGGTCATTGCTGGGCTCCTTGTATCAAACCATGATGACAGACTGCTGCAGGGGCAGTACCAGGGCTCACAGTATAAAGCAGAGGCCTGGGACTGTCTGGCATGCCACCTCATCAGTGCCACTGGTATCTCCCGAACTAGTGAGTAGGTATGGCATCACTATGCTGACCTAAAGTGGAGGAAGGGGGCACTCTTGGACCAATGGATCCAAGATGCTCGGGACAACCATGCTCCAGCAATTTGTAAGTATCACAGATATAGGTGTACCAGATTCTAGCCTGAGTATGTGATAGACAGGTATGAGTAATGTTTATTTCTCACCTCTACAGCTGGAGCAGAGAGGGCTAGTAACATAGAAGCCCATGCAGACAGACTGACACGGATGCATCAACAGACTGGTGAGTACAGATCTAACTTGCAATGGTTCTATATTAGATCACTAAACACTTAAAAAAGTGAACGGTGATTGATCGAACATATGTAAGTGAAAGTTTAAAATATCAAAGCAGCAGAAACCCACATTTTTTCCTAGGGAAAGAATTTGGTTGGCCGTTTCTGTTGCTTCAGTATTTTCAGTGCTGTGGTGGAAAGTTATGGGTCGGGTTCAGGTAAGTGTGCAATTGTGTGGATGTGAGTGTTAGGGCGGGTTAGGTGAGTTAGGATTAGGGCGCGGGTTAGGTATGTGTATGATTGTGTGGACATGAGGGTTAGGGCGGGTTAAGTGAGCTAGGGTTAGGGAGCGGGTGAGCTGAGTGTGCGACAGTGACGGACCTTAGGGTTAGGGTTTGGGTTAAGGTAAGTGGATAGTTAGTGGTGTGTGTATAGTTTAGTGTAGGGTTAGGTGTCAGATTTTAGGTGTATGTGTGTGGATTGCTGTTTGTTTGGTGTGCTTGTGTTATGTGTATGTGTTTTGGATCAGTGATTTTTTTTCCATAGGAAAAAAATCGCTGTTCTAACAGTTCAAGATTGTAAGCTTTTGCTTACATAAGTTTGATCAATCACCATTCACTTTTTAAGCGTTCTGTGATCTAATATAGACCCCTTGCAATATATAGTGGCATAAAGTAGAAGGAGTACATTGTTTGCTGCCAGTAGGAATAGTGTTTACTGGGTTTAATGAATAAATGATGTTTATCACACTAATATTGATCCACAGGATATCCATTAATAAAAGTGCCATTTCACTGTAATAAACAAGTATAACACAAACTGTTGTGTTTACGGTGGTATGTTGTTGTAGAAATAGAATGTGTACAGGTTCATCACAGCAAACATGGCATTGACAGCATGAAGTAACTGAGGCTATTCTGAGAAACAGCAAGTATGCAAAACAGTAGAATGTGGAGCTGTAAACCAAGATATAAAGGAAATATGAAATATTGTATGCACTAATGTCTGAACCCTGAATAGTAATGTCTGCAGTATTATAGTGTGTCCCCTGCAGCATTGCATTCTTGTGTTAACCTTTGCTTTCCAGATAGTATCATTTCAAAGGATTAATACACAGTACAATAACTATCTGCCATGCATGAATGTTAGGATTACAAGGTCAGCCTGTCTAACCCAGAGAGTATTAGTCAGAAATCAGTCAAGCAAGAGACATTAGTTTCCCAGTAGCTCAGTGTGAAGGGCAATAGCCCTGTTGCTCATATTAGCACACCCAGAGATGGTTTGAATCCAGGGAGTCGTACTGAGATATATGCATATATACACTAAAGAAATTCTGAATATTTGTAGAAAGTCAGAAAGTGTTTACAGATATTTTCTCTACAGGTCTTACAGCTAAGAAATGTGTGTAGTAGCTGTATGAAGGGTATACTAATACACTGTGTACAACTGTTCCACAGTCCAAACCCATATGCCTGCAAATGACAGCAGGATAGGTACATACACCATGCACTCTCCCTGATACACATCTCTCATGTCATGCTGTCATGGCTAGTGGTCACTGATGCCAATGACCTTGGACACAGATAGGAATCCAAGGAAGTATGCCAGTAGCAGACTCACACATCAGTGCAGGGTACCCCTTCTCTGTCAACTATGTAACCCTGACATGTACAAGCCCCCTCCAGTAATGTAGCCATTGTCCTCCCAGTCTGCCCCACACCATTACAGGTTGAGTCTAATGGGTAAGTATGTGCTGCAGAAGCTATGGCCATAGGTAGATGTAAAGTGAGGGCAGACCTGTAGAGTGCAGTTGTGAAAAATGGAAGCCTATGCAGTCATTAATAGACTTTTTTTTTTCCACCCACCCCTCATCTGCATCAATAATAATTATTCATATACTATGGGTATGTTGTTCTTAAAACCTATTGTTGGGACATGTTCTATTATTGTTCATATATTTAATTGGTTGCATACTAATATACCTTGTCCTAATACTATTATTGGTGGCCTATTGCCATCAAAGTAACTTACATGCTGTTAAAATGCTTACTGTTGTTCCATTTATGCATGTGTTCTGTTTACTATGCAACTGTTTCAAATCTGTTGGTTTGGGTTAATTGGAACACCCATGCAGTGTGTTATAACTAATTTTGAAATGTTTTGTTCATGACTAATTGATATATCTTGGGTAACCTCAACACCATAGCACATTTGGGAAGGCAGATCCCGGTGGATCTGCCTGTCTCACCCCACCTGGATGTGGCACCGGGCTCCAGCACATCTGGGACCCAACCTGGAACTTCCTCATCTGCTGGTCCTGCACCACCTTTGGGTGGGACCACCTCAGGGGATGGGGCCCATCCTGGGTGTGGGAGCTGACAGGAGCCCATCACCAACCGCAAGTTCTGGGGTATGGTGCGCAATGTCATCTGCTCTCAGTTAGATGGACATCTGCGCCAGTTGGAGGTCTGCCTGATGCAGCTGGAGAGGGCAGGCAGCCCCTGTTGTCCAGCCCCCAGCATAGCCACCTTTAGGGCTGTGAAATTGTAGTGGTGACTGCCCATGTATCCATTTGGGGGCTCATGGACCTCTGATACCCAACATCCTCCCCATCCAAGGTGTTCATCCCCCTCATGTGTCATATACCACTCCTGTCTGCTGTCTCGTGTGTCTTTTCTGTCTAAAAATTCAACCTATCCTTCCTAAACTACCTCCCCAAACATACCTATAGCCCTTCCCCAACATCCCACTCTCACCTTAATAAAAAAAGGTCATCTGTCCCACAAAAAAATATTGCCCCACACATAGCTCTACATTTCTTCCACATGTACAGTGAATTTAATCAATATACCTACAAATTACACTACAAATGTCTGGTGCCAGCACCCCTCCCTGTGGGGTGTGAGGCTACAAATTCCAAATTTTACACATTATTCACAGCTGTTGCTGCAAAAGAGATGTAGAGTTATGGTCCTTTCCTACACCAGTCCTGCACATCCTTAGATGGTTTTCTTAATGTTTTACCCCCTGCTTGCCCCATTTCACCACTTTCCTATCACCCTTTTTTCTTTTCTTTAACTAAAATTAGCGTGGGTGTAAGCGGTGCTAAACAAAGCTAAGAGGATTTAACCGTCTGTTAGCATCGCTTAGCTTCATACAAATCCATGCAAATCCACTTACAGCTGCTTAAAAGTGCTTTAATCACTCTGTCTCCATCAGCCCTTGTTCTGCCCAGCAACAAAATGACCAGCCCTGCCAGGGCTCGAATCCAAGACACTGTACACTACAATCACAGCAATGTACCACTACACCATCTCAGCTGTGAGGATTTGTAATGCTTTTACAAACATATCATGCATCACGGTCATTTAACATTAATGAAAAAAGTTATCACTACCAAGACTTGTACCCAGGACTCTGCACACTACAATCACAGCAACATATCTCTACATCATCTTTGCTGTAGGAATGTTTTTACAAACATATCATGCACTACAGTCATTTAACGTAAGGGAAAATACATATACATAGTACCCTTATATACATATATATGTGTGTGTAAATATATATATATATATATATATATATATATATTTATATAGTCAACCTCTTACTGCAAGATCTCTGCAAAAAACTGACAAAGTGGGGGGATAAAGGGCAAACAATACTGACATATTTGAGAAATGGCTCTTATAAGCATAGAAGTTTGCTAGAGTAGCATAATTTGTTTTAACATATATATTCTGATAGAGTCCAGGTCTGAAACACAAATTATTGTCATCATTTACTGATGTCAGTGCTCACATCATCCAAGTGATTTGTCAGAAACCCAGAAATGTAATGGGGAACAGACCAAACATGTATGTCATTCATCTGGACAGTGTATAGACATCTGGACAGTTGAGAGGTATGACTGCAGTCATGTAACACTAGAGAAAAAACAAGGAGAGCTGCCTACCATTCCACCCAGCACCTTCTGAACTACAGTCCGACCAACACTACCCCAAATCAGCTCTGGTGAATTACCCATGCCTTTGCAAATATATCATCCACTACAGGGATGTAACTGTACGGAAAAGCAGACACCGGTGAGAAATTGTCCACCCACAACCATTTGCACCACATTCACAGCAGCATTCCAGTACCACAACTGAACTCTGGAGTATGACAACTGTTTGAACAAACATATCCTGATTGCCAGTAACACACTACACCAACATTTACTGCCCCAAGACACAGTCTACTGGAAATCTGGAGGTGTTACTGGATATTTATCAGTCTGCCCCTACAAACATGTACACCTGATCGACCAACAGCAACTGTAGCAGCATGCACAGTCAGATAGAAAAGGATCTATGACACACACATCTGCCACTCTCCCTACTCAGCCCAACAGACTTTTACACACTACACTGCTACACAATCTTGGCAGTCTAACAATGACCAGACATACATAAACCTCAACTGTATCCACTGAATGTCCAGGGTGTGGGACCATATTTATGACCACTGCCACATACCACTTCCAGGAGTCTGCTAAGTCACTGGGATGATATCAGGAGTGAAGTCACTAAATTGTGATATACCATACCTCTGAACCTCTTACTGTAAGACATCTGGACAAAGCCTGACATACTTGGGGACAGGTGGCCAAAAAGAGGGACATATCTCACATAATAGTATTACAAACTGAAACAGTTGCTGGTGTTACAGGGTTTGTTGTAACATAACATCCCTAAAGGATATGATGTCAGAAACACAAATGGATGCCAACATTTACTGACATCAATCCTCACATTATCCTACTGATTTTTAAAAAAACAGACATTGTCTGAAGAACAGACGGAACATAAGAAGCAAACCGCTGGGCATTCTGCGGACATCTGGACAATTGAGAGGTATGTCAGAGACATATTACTGTCAGATGTCAAGTCATGCAGAAAATGCATGTCCAGACAAACCCTGTTAATCTAGCAATGTTCTGTGTGCATAACAGCAATACTTACTTACAATCTGTACCCAGTGCTGTAACTTTGTCTCCCATTTTGTTGGACTGTCTCCACATTTCGTGTTCTGAGAGGTATTTCCACCTACCTTCTGTGAAGCTGTAGCCCCCACACCTCCATAATGTTCTCCTCACAGGCAAAGAAAAGGGGCAAGGCCCACATGAAGGACCTAATTACAGCACCGTGTTGCTATGGCATTGACTAATGGAAAGACAACACAGCTGCCCTGGATGCAAGTAGCAAGTGGGAGACACCAATTGGTGCACAGGTTATCACCTGCTCATGAGCATTACATACAAAAGGCAGGCTGCTGCCTATGCAAAACAGGTCTGAACCCATCTACACAAAAACAGATTGCGACTATACAAACTTAAACATTTGCATTATTCTGAGGTAACTCTTTAGCACTATAACAGGTATGTCAATTAATTAAGCATGTAATGGAATGCAGAAGGGGGATGCAATAATGTGAAATCGGAAGTTAAACACTAGGTCACAACAAGACATGCTGGACTCACATGTTGTGTATGGCACCTATGCCCATTCCTGCTGGCCCTGTCTGCAATGACATAGACCACAACTCTGGCCCCTGAGTCACCCCAGCAAAGGTCATCTTATGTATGACTACTACTGGAGTGTCTGTTGTCCAATACTGACTGTGACACTGCTAGCCCAGCAACTTGGGATGTTGTAAGTATTCATATGTCACCTGTGAATGCTACTCTGATACATATGCTTGTCTTACAAATGTAAGAGACTTATATAGGGTATGTGCATAGTAGACAACTGGCATAGAAGTGTGTGTTGAACTGTATGTTATATGCTGAACTCATACCTTTCAACTGTCCAGAGTGTTGTATACTGACGACATGTTTGCCTCATAGTTGAAGTCAATGCCTCATACAGTTGTGTAGTGTCTGGAAAATCACTGGCAATCCAGTAAAGACTGAAGTCATAACATAATAACATACATTTGAATGTCAGATGTCATCTCCTGTGGACTGTTCCTGTAAATGCAAAACCATCTATGCTAGCAACTAAGTGTGTTACAGCTAGATTTATAAAGTGTCACTATCATCCCACCTTTGCCCATCATTGATGTGTGCCTTTGTGCAGACGTCTTGCTCTAAAAGGAGCGATTGGTTTTAGCATGAAACCCATGTCATTGCAACCGTGCCTTGTCCTGGAGGATGCTGACATTTGTGCAGGCACTGACACCTGGTCTGCAGATGTGGCGGGCACACTAACCTTGCCAGGTTACTCATCTCACCATACCCTTAGACCCCAAATGGAGGGCTGCAAAGTCACAGGAGGTGGAGTTTAAAACATTACCATACACATACATACCTCCAGGCTGGCCAAACAGTATGACACATGGGAGACATCCCAAGTGCAGTTAACTGTTGACAAAACACCTACTCAAATCATAGTGAGCTACAGACCTCCAACCATGACTCTGGACACCCACTACACCTATCTGGACTTGCTTGAATCTGTCAGGATTCAACCATCTACCCTGCTCTTGGGTGACTTTAACTACCCAATCATAGTGTGCATGACCTATTCTACCTGAACCTGAATGCACAGGGAATCTCGGCTTTGTCAGTGGCAATGCATTGTATCAGCAGGTCAATACTCTGATGACAGGTGGAAATATCCTGTACCTGGTCCTAACCAACATGAGTAGCCACTGTAGCAGTCCTACAGTGTCATCCCCCTTGGTAGGATCTGACCACATAGCCATCACTGTTGAGGGCATCATCTCCACTGCCCCCCCCCCATCAGAGGCAAACAAAATTCCCTTTACAAAAATGACTATAAATCCACCCAGAGCTGGTAGAAGCAGCTTCACAGCCACCATTCCATCAGTTGGAACTAGCAGTAGTGTCCAAGCCCAAACCACAATACTATGTGAGCACCTACATAGATGTATGGACTCAGCAATACCTGACAGGACAACATCATCTTCCTCAAGGTAGGGTAAACCTCTGTAGTGGACAGCTGCAATACACAAATACCATAATAGCTGGAAATAATTGCTAGACAGGGCTAAGAAGGAGCAGGTGCCTAATTGGAAGCAATGTCACCTTAGTCTGAACAAACAAATAAGGTCAGAGGTGAATTACCCTAAGGCTATCTTTGAGTGCAAATTGGACACATCCACCAAGGCCAATCACTAGGCCTTCCACACATATGTCTGCAGTCCCAGAGGCAACACCCAAATCTGCTCTGTAGTGGTGGCCAATAACACGATATACACATACGGCATAGATATAGCCATCCTGCTGCAGACAGATTAAGTGTAAACATCACGCCCATATCTCCCCATTGGTACACATGGACATGCACAGGACCTGCCCCATCCCCTCATCATCAGGAAGTAGGTCAGTAATGCCCTCTCAAATGCAACACACAGAAGACTCCATAGGCCTGATACCATCCTTGGCTGCATCCTACATGAACTCAGGCATGAGCTCTCAGCTCTATTACACACTTGTAGTCAACCAAAGCCTAAGCACCAGTGTCATCCCATCTGCACAGAGGACAGCCACTGTCAACCCTATACACAAAGGTGGAACAATCCACTGACCCAGCCAATCATAGGCACATCAGCCTAACTAGCCTGATCTGCAGGGGCATGGAAGGCAATATCAAGGACCTTATAAACAGGGACATTGGCAACCTAAGAATGCTTGAGCCCACACAGTGTGGTATTGTCAAAGGGAGATCAGGTCTGTTAAACCTGGCCAATATCTCTGAAGTGATTAACAAACACAAGGATGAGGGAACGATGGTGAACACTGCCTATCTTCACCTAGCACAATTCTCTCACAATAATCCCCAGGCGGCTATGATACATAAGCCTATACAGCTAGGCATCAACCTGTATGTTAGCAGATGGGAAGCTAACTAGCTCAATGATAGTACCCACTTGGTCAAAGTAGTGGACGCCACCTCTAGTAGTAGACTCTTACAGAGTGGTGTACCCCAAGGATCTGTCTGTGGGCCTCTACAGTTTGAGACATATGTTTCTGAGGTATAACACAAAAAACAGTTATCTGTAGCTGACCAGATTTGCAGATGATTGCAAGCTGGCCACTGTCTTACATTCCCCTATAGATGTGAGCACCCTCCAAGAGGCCATTACCCAAATTAATGACTGGTGCAAGATGCATTGCCTCAAACTGAATGCTAGGAGATGCATCACTTTCTCTGTTGTGGTAGATGTCATCCACACTAATTGTGACAGTGATAACAATGTACTGAGCATGCAATCAGGTATGAGGTGACTTGTGGACCAAGGTTTGTAGCAACCTGATAGTTCCCCACCTTGTGGGTACCATTGTACGGAAGGCTGTCTACATGGCCCACCTCACAAATACGGGTATGTTATCCAGGAACCAGGAGGCCACTACATTCCTGTACTCCATCAGACACATTGCCAAGTACAATGGCTCCTTTGGCATGTACCTTGCCAAGCAAATATAGCAGTTGCAGAGAACACAGAGGTTTCTTACCAAGCAAATCCAAGGAATGCAACACCTATCCTATACAGTTAGGCTGAAAACCCTGTCCCTGTACTCAGTCTCATACAGACTAATCACAGGTGACCTGTGTCTGGCATACAAGATCATTTCCAAACCAGCCTTGATGATGTTGCTGCATATCTGTAAGACAAACCCCACTCACGCAACATGTATGAAAGGCCCTCACTTGGTCTGTGACATGTATAGTACTTGTTGGCAGGATAGTGTAGTCTCCCACACAATACACTGTAAAATGCACTCCCTACAACTGCCCTCATGAAGAAGTAGCTGGACTACTGCATGAGAAATGGAAAAGACACCTGTGGAATCCCGCATGTGTCCCAGCTGGACAGGGGAAACAGGTGCTGGCATTGAAGGGACATGGGTGAAAGTCTGGGCTAGGCTTATGAGGGCATCAGGGGCAATAGCCTGGTATCATCTTATGAACCTATGCATCTAGTACTTTACATGTGTCCTCTATGTATTGCAGACTGTCCTGCTATGTTATCTGCATAAATCCCTGGGGGCTTGAACTGTGTAGGTACTGCAATGATAGAGTATTCCCTTGTTCCTTCATCAGTTATTATCACATATCGTTAAGTCTTGTCATTGTGTGGTCTGTATAGCAGTAAGCCAGCTCTTACAGTACTTGCAGATGCACTTGGTGACACTGTATAGCTCACTCCAATAGCCTTGGTCTCGGTTAAACTTACCATTCTGCTAATAGGCCTATCACACAGTAGAATTTGTGACCCTTTCTTGAGGGCCTTACAGTAGCTGTGAAAGAGATAGATTGTGGCAGGCAGAACTACCATAAGGTCAGATCTGAAGGGCCCATAGCTGGCAAAGCTGTGCCAAACTTTGCCAGGAGTGTGTGTGTGTGTGTGTGT
Source organism: Protopterus annectens (assembly GCF_019279795.1). Taxonomy (NCBI): domain Eukaryota; kingdom Metazoa; phylum Chordata; order Ceratodontiformes; family Protopteridae; genus Protopterus; species Protopterus annectens. Next base: position 520,703,872 of record NC_056731.1, read on the forward strand.
GTGTGTGTGTGTGTGTGTATCAGCAGTCATAATACTGCAGGGTAATAATTTTGTCTTCCCCTCACAGGAGAACATGGAGGTTGGTGTCCCTCACCCTCACAACCTGATGTCAGTGTCTTAGCAGACGCCCATGATAACGGTGGTCATAGTGAGGCACAGGTGTGGTTGTTGGGGCCTGAATCTGTGCCCTTGGTTGGTATCCCACTTTCACCCACAATGTCCCTGGACCAAGTCAGTATGACCACACATACCCAGTCCCCAGCAACCACAGATAATGGATAGTTGGAGGGTGGTGGCATGGATCAGGTAGTGTGATGATTATGGCAAGTGTGAGTGTAGACACCAACCATAGCCAGAGAGCAGGCAAGGTCACACACAGGCAGATGGACAAAGCTGCTTGACGGAGGACTGATGCCCATCAAGCCCCTGTCACAAGTGCCACAGCAGGTGTCACCAGATGCATGTTACAGTCCATCATGGAGACACAGGCGCATACTGACCGCAACCCCAGATAGATTCTCAGGGTCATGAATGCAATGCCTCCTGCCATGCATGATGACTTCCACGGCATTTGTGATGCCATACATCATTTTGCCAATGCCGTGGGTGAACAGTGGGGTAAGACATTGTCACTGCTCAACCGTGCAATGCCTGTGCTTGAGCATGTGGTAGGAGTAGGGCATTGGCAAGGTGGCAGTAGGTCAACAACATGATCAGCTGAGAGCTCACATTGCCAAACATATACATAGTCCTGTAGTGGCAATGCCACCAGCACTACTGATGGGAGGGTGCTGTGCACACCACACTGGAGCAGGCCATAGGCACATGGCCCTGGCCAATCCCATCAGGGATGCGGATCTAGCTGACAGCAGTCATCATCTGAGAGTAGTACTGCATCTGTCCCTGGTGGTGTCAGTAAGACTCCTGTCAGAACTGGGTCCTGCATCCCTTCTGGGAGATGGTGAGCCATACATCCTGCCATGTACAGTCCATGGCTATCCAACATAGCCATGTGTTGGGCATCCACATGGCTTGATGGTGTGCAGACAAACACTCACACATCCCTTTCAAAGGCCAGTCACCACCACAAACGCACAGCTCCTTTGCATAGCCCAGTTGGATACCACTACTCCAGACACACACACACACACACACACACACACACACACACACACACACACACACACACACACACACACACACACACAAAATGTCAGCCATAATCCCAGGCCTCTGGTAATCCCACACCACACCCTTTGCATGTGATGATACTTGTACCACAACCCTGTTATCTATACCATCAATGCAGGGACATGCTCATATGGGTCTGATGCACAGGGTGAATATAGTACAGTGTAGCAATGTAGTGCTGTGTAAGGTGCTGTCTGCTGGCAATAGTTATGGGTACACATTGAGATGTATGTACCTTGTTAGCCATGATGCACTATTGCTGTTAGTACTACTGACTGACTGTAGTGTCATGTACTGTATTCTGTTTGTGTTCCAGGTGTCTGTGTGTCTGCAGGCTGTCAGCCTTCCGATAATAGCAATGATGAGTAAGGCGGAGTGGGAACTCAGTGACCTTTTCCTAGCCAGAATACAGCTGTATATGTACCTGTTTACCCGGTGTGTTTACATGCAACAGTATGTGAGGGGCAGTTGTAGGAGACAGTGTGTCCTTGCATGCATACCTATGACACAGCAAGCTAGCCTTCATTCATGTCACCTGGGTGATCTGTAGGACTGCAGGCTCACACATACCGAGAAGGTTACTTGAGCACTGGCACTAGCTCCTTCACAAGCTCAGCCATTACTTTAACTGCAACAGATTCAGCTATCAGCACCTGTTGCCCCTACCATTTCTGTGACATCCATTCAACCTTCATGCAGTTGATGAGGGTATGCCTGGTACTGTGTATGACTGGTTTGGGGTATGTATTCCTGAACAGTTCAGCCTGTCTTAGTCTAATCTGACAATCACCAGCATGTGTGTCTGATAACTCATATGCATGTCTGGCTTCTCATGCTGGTAGTGCACACAAATTCATAGTCCTGTACATGGGGCAGCTGATGGAGGGATGAGCACAACCCCTACCGGCACAGTGTTACAAACAATAGCACTAGATACATAACACAAATAGCACAGGAGTAATGTAGTGTGGCAGTGTCTGGCACTACTATTCAAGTGGGTGACAATTGCAGGGGCTGTTAGGATTGCCAGTGGTGGGTTCAGAGGCCCATAACATTTTAGAGCCATCTGACACATACATGCACACACCGCTGCATGGGGACATGCATTGTAACACACATGCACATGGAGGTGACACTTCTCAGAGTAAATGAGCTACCCATCTGTTTATGTACAATACACAGTGATATGACCATTGTATGCACCACAGTGGCTTGGTGTTAGAAACTGTGGAACTGTGCTTGTATGGTGGATGACATCTTTATGGGCTGACACTAGGCTGGCAATGGGGGAGCTCACAGGGTGGAAGTGGCCCACAGAATGGTATCGCCATCAAATACACACACTAAAGACAGCCACAGAGGCTGTGCATACAGAAACACATACATAGTTGCCAATAGACAGATTAGTAGCCCTACGTATCCACTTGTATGTACTATAGTGCTTTGTACATACAACATGCTCCACATAGATTATACACCTGGGACATAATGTTAATCTTGTGAATGCCTTCATGGATGGTGGGATAACCCACCAGACATAGTGATTGCTTTTGTCTACTGCTCCTACAAACCTGTGCAAGTGATAGAGTGACAGATTTTGCATCAGCATGTGTCAGTTAGGTACGATGTCTGACGCTAGCATGTGTGTCACTATGGTAACTGTGACATATTTGGCAATGATATCACAGGAATGCTCATTGTTAGGGGACACAGGCCACATATAGGTTGCAAACATGTTGATATTCCATGTACATCTGTACAGATGACTAGTGTGGGCTGTATAGTGTTACATGGTACATGTGGTGCAGATGCCATTAACAGTCTCTTTAAAGTAATGTCAAGGGTAGGGGGGTCAACAGGCCTTCAAATAGTATAACCTAGATAAACAGCCACAGGGGATATGCTTCACCCAGACTACTATAGCTATCAGTATTGAGATTAGAACCCCTACCTATCTACTTATTTGCACTATAGGATTACTCAATTATTGCACACACCACAGAGCTTAGAGAGCTGACAAGTGTATACAGGTACATCTAAGGTGAATGGCATCAGCAGGCCTTGTAAAGTAGGGCAATGGGACATATACCAGGTAGTGAATACCTCAAAATGGTATAACCCACACCCCAAGAGGATATGATTCTCACACAAACACAGAGGTAGGATATGAATCTCACACACACAGTATCACAGCTGCCAGTACTGAGTTTAGAACCCATATCTATTTAGTTATGTGTACTACAGTGTTATGCAGTTATCACACGTGCCACAGAGCTTACAGAATTGAATAGTGTCACAAGTACATCTAAGGTGAATTACATCAAGAGCCCTTGTAAGGTTTGGTAATGGGAAATGTACTGGGTGGGAAGGGCATCAAAATACATTACCATACAAACATACACACTTAGAAACACCTTCACTCACACACACACACACACACACACACACACACACACACACACACACACACACACACACACACACACACATTTGCCAGACCTGAGAGTAGAACCCCTGCCTATATAGTTATCTGTAGCATACTCTTACTTAGTTATTACACGAGCCACAGAGCTTAAAGGACTGAAGGTTGTCCAAAAGTACTTCTAAGGGCAATGACATCAGCAGGACTGCTAAAGTAGGGCACTAGGGAGTATAGTGGTTGGTAATGTTCTATGAAGAAACACACACACACTTGCCAGGACTGGAATTAGAACCCCTACATATCTAGTTATTTGTATTATAGTGTTACATAGTTATCATATGTGCTACAGAGCTTATAGGGCTAACAAGTGCCCAAAGGTACTTCTAAGCTGAATGACAGCAGCAGGACAGCTAAAGTAGGGTACTGGGAAGTGTTGTGGGTGGGAAAGTCCTTAAAATGCTTCATTCTTCAAACATGCACACTTACACACACTTGCCAGAACTGGAAATAGAACCGCTATCGATCTAGTCATTTGCACTACAGTGTTACACAAGTATCACATGTGCTACAGTGCTTATAGGACTGATAACGGTAACAGTAACAGTACTTGGAACACATCTAGAGTCTGTTTACTGCATTTCCTGTGTTGCACTTAATTTAAAATATTTTTTTTCTCTAAAAACTGCATTTACCTGATTTTGGCCTAGCACTCAAGTGTGGGGTCATTTATTGCACTTTTGTGATTATTTTGCTGCTTGTGTATCTCTGCTACCTTTAAACTACAACAAAAAGAAAAAAAAATCTTGCTTTTTTCCCACTTTCTGAAAGTTAAAAAAGTTCAGTTACAGATTTGCTGTTCTGAACTGTTTGCAAGTTTCTAGAAGGCAAGTGCTTGCTTGGGCTAAAGGGAAGTCTCTGTGTTCATCAGTGGGAGTGGTTAACATTGAACGGCCTGCCTGTCCCTGGAGGAGTGGTTACTACCTAAAAGCTGTAGTTTTAGTGGCCATTTTGGGTCAATTCTAAACTCCTTGATCTGTCTCTCTTAAAACCCGGCTGCCTCGTGGTTTTGGCATCTTTTCAGGCTTGCTAATTGTTGCTGAAGCACCTACCAAGGGAAGAAAACGCTGAGAGAAGAAAAGGAGCCACTTTTGTGATTTTATGTATTTTCTTCTGATTTTTTGTTAAGTTTTACTGCTTTGCCGCCTACTTTTTGGCATTTTCAGGCTTGCTAAAGTTTATATCTGTAACAGTAAAAGTACTTGGAACACATCTAGAGCCTGTTTACTGCATTTCCTGTGTTGCACTTAATTTAAAATCGTTTTTTTTCTTTAAAAATTGCATTTTACCTGATTTTGGCCTAGCACTCAAGTGTGAGGTCATTTATTGCACTGTTGTGATTATTTTGCTGCTTGTGTATCTCTGCTACCTTTAAACTACAACAAAAAGAAAAAAAACAAAAAAAATCTTGCTTTTTTCTCACTTTCTGAAAGTTAAGAAAGTTCAGTTACAGATTTGCTATTCTGAACTGTTTGGAAGTTTCTAGAAGGCCAGTGCTTGCTTGGGCTAAAGGGAAGTCTCTGTGTTTACCAGTGGGAGTGGTTAACACTGAACAGCCTGCCTGTCCCTGGAGGAGTGGTTACTACCTAGAAGCTGTAGTTTTAGTAGCCATTTTGGGTCAATTCTAAACTCATTGATCTCTCTCTCTTAAAACCATACAACTCTCTTTTTGTGGTTTTGCGCACTGAGCAGCGTCGGGCAGTGCCGCCTAAACAGGTTTAAACTATTCCAGGCTCCACAAAGTCTGCTCTTCACTTTTTCCCCTTAGAACTGTTCAAACTCTCAAAGTAATCCCTCTATTCTTTTTCTAAAGCCCTGCACTTGCTCAGCTCTTATAAGGAAACACTAACTAACTAAAGCACTACACCCTCCTTGACTTCTCATAAGTATTAGGCTCCCGATTGGTCCTTCCTGATCAAGTGAAAAATCAGTTCCCTTCCCTAATCTGATCAGTAAAAATACAGTTCCCTATACTAATCTGGTATGTCCAAGGGTCAGTTTCAAGGTTACTCTCCAGTCCAGCTGGTGAATCTGGGAATTTTGAGGCAATGTTACATTTGCCTTATGTACACAGACAACCCTCTCCTCCTTCCAACAAACTCTAATACATGTGAGAGATGCAGTTACACAGCCAAATTGGAGGCAGAGCTCTCTCAACCCAAGACTGGTACAGTCAGTCAGGAGGAAAAGGTAACCACCCACACCACAAATCCAGTCTCACACAGACCTATTGCATCTGCATACCCAACACATAAACACGCAAAAACATACTCAGAGGCTCTAAATAAAACTCTGCCTAAACAGCAAAGACCTCCTAAGCAGATATCCAAGCAACAGCCACCCCTCAACAATACCCATGAATCACATATCTCACAAAATCAGTGTGCCTCACAGTCACAGCTATTAAGGCCAAACAACACACCAAATACACTTGTTATAGGGGACTCCATTGTCTGGCACACTGACGTCCCGCTCACCAGACTGAACAAGGAGAAGGTCACTGTAAGCTGCCTGTCGGGTGCCAGGATCCGCCACATAACGCAAGCACTCAGGTCACTCCAAAGCAAGTACAAGTATGACTCCATCATTGTCCATGCTGGTGTGAATGACCTGAGATGTACCTCCCTGGACTACATGAAAAGAGACATAGAGGAGCTCTCTGACCATGTAGCCCAGGCTGGTATGACCCTGATCTTGAGTAGCATCTTGCCCTCACCAAGAATGATGCCACAGTATAAAGACAAAATGATCAGTTTCAACAATTGGCTAAAGTATTGGTGTCATTCAAAGGGGATCCAGTGTCTGTCAGCCTGGGATGACATGCTCGACAAGCCATGTTGCTTCGCTAGGGATGGCTTGCACCTGTCACCCTTAAGCTTCCGTATACTGGCCAAGGCTCTTGCCACCCCCATAGTGCCTTTTTTTAGACAAGGCTCAAAGGACAAACCCACCTACATAGACAACCCAAGGATAAAAATACTAAAGGTAATGCTACTCAATGCCAGAAGTCTAAACCTCAAGATGCATGCACACAAGGCTCTCCTCAGTATGGAGAAAATCGATGTCTGTGCAGTAACAGAAACCTGGTTCAAGGCTCCTGAGAGCACCTCAGCACTACCAGGTTATAACTCATACCATGCGTTTCGGCCCCAAAACTCGGACCGAAGCACAAAAGAAGGGGGAGTATCTATATTCATCAAAGATACCTACACCTCCAGGTTAGTGGCACTGCACGAAGCATCAGAAATCATCCATGTGCAACTAACAGCGGGCAAAACTGCCTTTCAGTTTGTAGCCTGCTACAGAACACCCTCCCTATTACAGGAACCCCACTTGACATTCCTGAGAACACTGGAGAATATGAAGGTATCTCCAAACACTGTGTTACTGGGTGACTTCAACTACCCAAACATTGACTGGGAAAACTACTCAAGCCCAAACACCTTCGCCCAAAGGTTCCTTGAAATTATAAACTCTAATAACACAATGGAACAACTGGTCACCACTACCATAAGAGGGAACAACATATTGGACCTGGTCATCACCAACATGGGGACTCTATGTTCCACATCAGAAGTAAACCCCTCATTGGTAAGATCAGACTATAAACAAATTTCCCTGGACATCCATATCCCATCCCCACCCCCAGCCAAGGAAATCACTGTAAAGAATTTCTCAAAAGCCAACTTTGCACTTCTCAAGACTGAGGTGGAATCCTTCAAAGCCCCTGGGCCAGAGGATAATACAGCCCAATCTGCAGAATCCTTTACAAATGCATTCTATGAGCACCTGCAGGAATGCATGGATCGTGCTATCCCAAATAAAACCAAGACTCACTCCTCCAAAAACAGGAGACCGGTCTGGTGGATCCCGGCCATAAATAAGCTATACAACAGAAGGAGGAAGCTACTACATGACAGAGCAAAATCCCAAAAAGGGAAGGCATCTCTGATCAGTATTAGCAAGAAACTTTGATCCCTCATAAAATCATCAAAGGCCAGTTTCGAAAGAAAAATTGCCCTAGACACTAAAGATAATCACAAGGCCTTCTTTAGTTATGTCAGGAACATGGGCGGAAACTCCCAGATATGCTCTGAATTGTTGCATAATGGTACAAAATATACCGAACTTACAGACATAGCCAACATCCTGGCAGACAGATTCAGCGCAAACTTCTCCCCCCCAAAGGAGCAAATGCCTATCTCAACTGAATGTAACCTCCCTGACATCACAGATGCACAGGTGAAAGCTGTCCTCTCCAAAGCAAAAAACACAGCATCTATGGGACCGGATGGTGTCCCAGGCTGTGTCTTACACAAGCTCCAAGAAGAACTGAACCCTCACATTAAGTCACTGTTCAAACTTAGCCTTACTACAGGATATGTACCCAAAGAATGGCGTACAGCTACATTGGTTCCACTCCACAAAGGTGGTGCCACAACGGACCCCGGAAACTATCGCCCCATAAGCCTGACTAGTCTGTTCTGTAAGGCTATGGAGCGTATTATCATGGAACTCATAAATAAAGACATTGGGAGCCTCCAGACACTGGACCCTACCCAATTTGGCTTTGTTAAGGGCAGATCTTGCCTCTTAAACCTAGTTGATTTCTTTGAAACAGTTACCAAAGCCATAGATGAGGGCAAGGTAGTCCACACAGCCTACCTGGACCTTGCAAAAGCCTTCGACACAATACCCCACTCGGGCATCATAAATAAGCTTACCAGCTTAAATATCAACCCCCTATATCACAAGATGGGTTGCAAACTGGCTCAGAGATAGAACCCACATAGTCAGAATCACAGGTGCCATGTCCAAATCCAAACCAGTTACAAGTGGCATCCCACAGGGCTCAGTTCTGGGACCTCTCTTGTTCTGTATATACTTCTCTGAGGTTCAGGCTAACACGGGGGGATTATGGCTGACAAAGTTCGCAGATGACTGCAAGCTGGGGGCCATAATCAAATCTCCAGCTGACACAAGCATCCTCCAAAAGGGTCTCACAGAGATGGATGCTTGGTGCCAGAGCCACGGCCTAAAGCTAAATGCTAAAAAGTGCATAGTCATCACCTTTGGGAAAAACAAGGTGCCCACAAATTACCACATAGGTGGTAATCCATTAATCTGGAAGAAGTAATTAGAGATTTGGGGACCAACATAGATAGTAATCTCTCCTTTGATAATCACGTTGCCAAAGTGGTTAGAAAGACCTTCTATATAGCCCACCTTATCACGAAAGGGTTCGCATCTAGATCAAGAGAGGTCATTGTGCCCCTCTACTCATCACTCATCAGGCCCATAATTGAATACAATGCCCCTTTGGAATGTACCTTACCCGACACCTGCAGCAACTGGAGAGACCCCAAAAGTACCTCACCAAGAGGATCATGGGCTACAAACAGATGTCCTATGCAGCTCGACTAAAGAAACTCCAGCTCTACTCAGTTGCTTACCGCCTACTCAGAGGCGATCTATGCCTGATGTACAAAGCCATGTCAAACCCAGAATTAATGGACATGCTCCACCTCAAAAAATCCAAGTCCCTTAGAGCTACATGCTCCAGGGACCTAAACCTCAGCACAAAAATAAATAGGACATGCTGGAGGGACAGATTCATTTCCCAGAGGCTCTCCTAAATTCATGTTAGACATAGCCCCTCGCTGACCCTCTTCAAGTGAAATCTGGACGCGTGGATGGGAAATCACAAATTCACCCCTAGGATCTCTTCTGTGTCCCTGCTAGACAGAGACACAGTAAACTAATCTTAAAAGGGTACCTTCTGTGACCTACGTTACAGAGGCACAGTAGGTTAATCTAATAGGGAAGCAGAAGCCAAATACACTCTGGCTAGGCTTTTAAATGCCCCAGGGCAGATAGCCTAGTATCTACCTATGAACCTATGAACCTATAAAGGTACTTCTAAGGTGAATGACATCAGCAGGACTGCTAAAGTAGGGCAGTGGAAAGTGTTGTGGGTCAGAAAGTTCTCAAACTACTTCATCCTACAAACATACATACTTACACATGCACAAACACACATTTGCTAGAGCTGGGAAGAGAACCACTGCTTACCTAGTTATTTGTACTATACTGTTACATAGTTATTGCATGCACCAAGAGCTTACAGGGCAGGGGCTGTGCAAAGTTTGCTCTAAGGGGAATTACATCAGCAGGACTGCTAAATTAGGGCACTGGGAAGTGTATTGGGTGGGAATGGCCTAAAACTGTTTCACCTACAGACTAACAAACACACACTTACATTTACTGGTAACCAAACACAACTGTACTAAAGAAACGACTGGAGAACAGCAAACCAAACTTTAATACTAAACCTGATGGTAGCACAAAACTTAAAATGTTAACCTGGGTTTCATCCCAACCTAAAGGACTTCATCAGAATAATAACACTCACCTCAACATTCCCTTAAATAAACTATTACATTTTGTTTTGCTGTTCTACAGTTGTTTCTTTGACACTCTTACATTTGCCAGGACTGAGATTTGAACCCCTAACTATCTAGTTATGTGTACTATAATGTTATGAGGGTATCACACATGCTACAGAGCTTACAGGGGTGGGGTCTAATGGTACCTCTAATGTTTATGACAGCAGCAGATCTTGTGAAGTAGGGCAATGGGAAGTGTACTGAGAGGGAACAGCTTCCTAATGCTTAAATCTACAGGCACACACACACACACACACACACACACACACACACACACACACACACACACACACACACACACACACACACACACACACAAAGGCAGGTGATGTGATATCATAAGCTCCACCTCAGTACTATTACACAATGTGGCTCACCTTCATGCTGGCATGTGCGACTGGTTAGGACTGGTATGCCACTGTCCACAGCAGAACATCACTCTATGCCATTCAGTGTATCCCTGTGTATGACTAACTCTCTGTGTCTCCCCCTGTGTCTGTCTCTCTATGACTGTCTATCTCTCTTTTCCCCACGTCTATGTGTGTGTATGCAGGACATATTGTTATATGTTGCCTATATATATATATATTTATATATATATATATATATATATATATGTCTGTGTATCACACACACCAGATGCAGATATATCACATATGAGCCACCTACAGCTAGCTGATGGCAGTCCTGTCTGATGGATGTGTGTAGGGACAGTTAAGGTGTAATAGCTGTCTGTATGCAGAGACATATATGCACAATACAGTTATATAGTCCGATGTGGGTTCCGACATGGCCTGTGATTCTCTAAGTGTAGGAGCATGCCCAGTATGACCTTCTATAGTGAGAGTAGGACTCCATTCCAGCAATAGTTGTACTCTGGTCCAGGGTTTTGTGCGCTATAGACATAGCTCTCAAAAGTAAACAGGACTTTCCTAGAGGTACTGACTTTGTTTTAGGAGACATTTACTGACATATATGAAGTCTGACACTGGAATGTATTGTGTCATTACTTAGTTACAGACATTCTCAGATCATCACAATGCTTTACCAGAGGAATACAAGATGTATGATGCACAGACCAATATTATGTGCCCGACTATATGCATTCTTGCCCAAAAAGGCCAGTTGACAGGTGTGGCTACAGTGGGTTGAATGGTGAAGTTGTGTAAACAGTCCAGCAACTTGATGATATACTGGCTGGGGATCTCCTGCTTGTGTGGTTTTCTTCTTACCTGAGAAGTCATATCCTGGTGTGGCCATTCCTCTCAACTGTACATTTTTTGACAGATTGTCCAGGTGTTTGTCTAGACGTTTCATCCAGTCTACATAAACTTGTGTTTTTATGGCAAGCTAGTTGGATATAATTAAAGACTGATGTTAGAAAATAATGACAGACGTTAGTGTTTCAGACTTCATAACCTTCAGACAATTTCTGCTAATGCAAAACCTGTTATTCTACCAACTTTCTCAGTATATTAGGGCAATATTTACAACACATGCCTATCATTGGACCTTTGTCCCACTTTTATTTTGTCCAGATGTCTTGCTGTCAGAGGTTGAGAGGTATGGGTGTGAGTACAGAGTGCATTCTACTGTGCAGAAATGTCCATTATATGTGTAGTATATTCCCCATAGCACTCTGAGTAGGCGATATGCGACGGAGTAAAGCTGGAGTTTTTTGAGACGGTCTGCGTAGGGCATCTGTTTGAGGCCAGTAATCCTCTTTGTGAGGTATTTCTGCGGCCTTTCCAGTTGTTGTAGATGTCTTGTGAGGTACATACCAAAAGGTGCATTGTAGTCTATAATGGGCCTAATGAGTGATAAGTAGATGGGAGGAATGACCTTTTTTTTCCTGAATGAGAAACCTTTTGTGATGAGGTGTGCCATGTAGAAGGATTTCCTGACTACTGTGGCAATGTGATTATCAAAGGAGAGACTATTGTCTACCTGTATCCCAAGGTCTCTTATCACATATTTGGTGTTAAGTAGACTACTGCCTATGTGGTAGTTCATGGGTACAGAGTTTTTCCAAAAGAGATGACAATACACTTTTTGGCATTGACCTTGAAGCCATGGTTTTGACACCAGGCATCTGTGTCAATGAAGCCCTTTTGTAGGATGTCCATTTCATTAGGAGTTTTGATTACGGCTCCTAGTTTGCAGTCATCTACAAACTTTGTTAGCTAAAGACCTTCTGTGTTAGCCTGTATTTCAGAGAAGTAGATACAAAACAGAAGAGGCCACAGGACTGAACCCTGTGGCACTCCACTTGTCACTGGTCTGAAGTTGGATTTAGAGTCTGCTACTTTCACAGTGTGGGTTCTGTCAGTGAGCCAGTTGGCAACTCATCTTGTGACATAGGGATTTATACCTATTTTATTGAGTTTATCTATAATTCTAGAGTGGGGATGGTGTTGAAAGCCTTGGCAAGATCTAGATAGGCTGTGTGTACCACCTTACCTTAATTACAGCTTTTGTGATGCTTCAAAGAAGTCTATCAGGTTTAGAAGGCATGATCTGACTTTTACAAACCTGAACTGGGTAGGGTCCAGAGTTTGGAGATTACCAATGTCATTGTTTATAAGTTCCATGATGATACGTTCCATGGCCTTGCAGATCAGGCTCATCAGGCTAATGGGGCAGTAGTTCCCAGGGTCTGTGGTGGCTTCCCTTTTGTGGAGTGGGATAACTGTTGCTGTGTGCCATTCAGTGGGCACAAAGCCTGAGGTGAGGCTATGATTGAACATGGCACTTAAGTGGGGTGCCAGTTCATTCTTTAGTTCATGTAGAATGCAGCCTGTGATGTTGTCAGGTCCCGTGGATGCTGTGTTCTTGGCTTTGGAGAGTGTGTTTTTTACCTGTGCAGCCATGATTACAGGAACATTGCATTCTTCTAGTATAGAAATGGGCCCTTTAGGGGGTGAGAGAGTGGTAAAGTTAGCACTGGAACCTATCTGCCAGGATGTTGGCAATATCAGTTGGTTCTGTATATTTAGTGTCATTGTGCTGTAACTCAGAGCAAATCTGAGTGTTGCCACTGAGATTCTTGACATAGCTATAGAATGCTTTGTGACTGTCTTTAGAATCAGTGGCGATTTTGTTTTCATAACTAGCTTTGGAGGATTTTATGAGGGATCTCAGCTTCTTACTAAGGCTGACCAGGGAGTTCCTCTAATCATGAGATTTTACTCTTTTTTTGCAACAGAAAAAAGAAACTGTTGCAAAAAAGAGTAAAATCCCATGACTGGAGGAACTCCAATCATGGGATTTTACTCTTTTTTGCAACAGTTTCTTTTTTCTGTTGTGAAGTTTGTTTATGGCAGGGGACCACCAGATCGGCTTCCTTTTTCTGAAGGCTAGCATCTTGGTTCTGTTAGGGATTGCATGATTCATGCACTCATGTAAGTGCTTATAAAGTGCATTTGTATAGGATTCAGCAGTCGTACCTCTATTGTCCGTCAGCATGGGTGTTGTGAAGTTTGCCGCTTCTGTCTAAAGAAGCGTGAAGTTGGCTTTGGAGACATTTTTTATGGTGGTTTCCCTAATGGGGGGTGGGGGTGGGATGTGGATGTCTAGGGTGATTAGCTTGTGGTCAGATCTGACCAACGAGGAATTGACCTCTGGTGTGGAATACCAGTTGCCCATGTTGGTAATGACCAGGTCTAGGATATTGCTGCCCATAGTGGCGGTGTGGATAAGTTGATCCAAGGCATTGGAATTTATGAATTCCAGAAAATGTTGCACACAAGAATTGGTACATGAGTAGTTTTCCCAGTTAATGGTGGGGGTAGTTGAAACTGCCCATTATTAGGGTGTTAGGTTGTACCCTAATATTTTCCAGTGTATCAAGAAATGAGGATTGTGAATCCTGGTGCATGATGGGGGATCTGTAGCAAGCTACAATTTGGATTGCGGTCTTGCCCAGAATTAGTTGCACTTGGATAATCTCGGATGCATTATGCTGAGCAACTAGCCTGGAGGTGTGGATATCCTTAATGAATACGGACACGACTCCGCCTTTAGTGTTTCGGTCCAGGTTAGGTGGCCGAAAGGTGTGGTATGAATTATAGCCTGGTAAAGCAGGGGTGCTCTCTGGAGCCTTGAACCAGGTCTCTGTCATTGCACAGATGTCGATGTTCTCCATTTTAAGGAGTGCTTCGAGTGAATGCATCTTGAGGTTTAGACTCCTAGAATTGAGTAGCATTACCCTCAGATTTTGCTTGCTTGTACCTGTTACGGTGGTGAATTTGTCATTTGAACCTTGCCTAAAAAGGGCACTATAGGGGTGGCAAGAGCCTTAGCCAGTATCCAGAATCCATAGTGTGACAAGTGCAGGCCATCTCTGGCAAAGCATCGTGGTTGCAAACCCCAATGGGTAACAACAAACGAGGAAAAACAGTCAACAAGCAACGGACCAAGGGTAGAAAACTTCCACTCGTTTAATAAATAAAAACAAACATACTGTTCCTTGAATTGATATTAAAACAGTATTAAAAAGAAACTCAAGTACGTTAAGCGCTTTTCGTTCGGGTTTTACCCGAACTTCTTCAGACAATCTACGTGAAACATAAAATCAGTTTAAGTACTTCCTCCTTTAGTTTAACCAATCAAGCTGACAGCCTATTTTCCCTAGTTAGTACAAACTCGGTTTAAAGCAAAATCACTACCAATTCATTGGTAATAGATATTAAATATTCCCTTCCAAGAAGGTGGCTAGTACCTAAGTACTCACTTTGTCCAGCCCCTTTAGACTGGCCTGTTATGTACTTCAAACCTTGTACCTAAAGCTGTTAACTTTGGGAACAACTTAAGTGAGGAGGGACTAGTTGAAAAACTTAAACATTTTGACTCTAAGCTTTTTAAAATTAAAAAACTACAGCTGGAGATTAACTACTTGAATAGATGCATTAAGGAACAGATAGTCCCCAAAGGTTTGAGACACTGTATTTACCCAACGGGCCTGATTGAGGGCTCACAGTTCCATAAGGAGCTGGTTGATCTTTTTAACAGACAGGGGTTGGAACTTTTGGGGCTAATGACTAAGCACTACCAAACTATGATTGACCAACTATCTGAGGAAACGCGGACATTGGAGAATGGTATTAAAATGGATAGGTTGTTCAGCCAGTACCAGTACGACTATAATAGAACTTTTATCACCATTGCCCAACAGTTGGAGAAATTGAAGGTTGGAAAAATTAACAAACTACAGAGGGATTTAAAAGCATATAAGGATGGATATGCCTATCGTCAACCACCTATTTCACAACAACCTTCTAATGGGGGGAAGTGGGTGTCATCTGTTTATAACCAAAACTCCTATGAAGGTGAGAGACTGGACGAGAATTCTACTGGCGACTCTGACGGGCCTAACAGTTCTAATTTTATTAATCAGGCTATGGCCTTTGGTGACAATGTGAGCACGTCTTACTCAATGACACGACAAGGACATGACCACAACTTTAACCAGGGGAACCAATGGGACCAAACTGGGTACCAGCAACAATAACAACAACAAAAACTACAGGGGGAGGGGGAACGGTGAGAGCAATTGGACTGTGAACTCTTATTATCAACCAACAAGGAGGTACAACACCCGCAGCAATATGAACTAGACTCTGTACCTTATAAACTGGTTCTGAACAAAGGAGATAATTTTAAGATCTTTAATTTTACTGATTTTTGCATAGAGCCGGAATTGGTTGAACTATTGGCGAAGGGTTTCACTTTTGTCCCTACGGGGAGATGCGACCCTTCAGAACTGCTTATTGACTTTAAGCTCTTTATTCGCAAACTCAACTTGACTGTTTTAATGGGTGGCTCCTCCTTTAGCAACAAAGAACTGAGGGTGGCTAGTACCTACAACCTGCCAGTACACCCCACTATAGGGTTGTTTGAGTTTTTATGTGAACACGAGCTTAGGTTAGTAATTCAAAACTACAACCAACAAAAGAAGGGAGGTAACATTACACAACATGAGATGCAACTTTTGACAGCTTTTTGTAACCTTCCAATTAGATCCATGAAGCCAGATAAAGGAGGAGGCTTAGTGGTGATGCATAGGGACGACTACACCAAAAGGATGTTATCACTATTGGAGAAGGACAACTATGAGGAAGTGAGTATTAACCAAATGAACGGTGCACATAATAGGATTAAGATGTTTCTGGGTGACCTATTTATAGACGGGTTAACGGACAGTCAGACAAATCACTATCTTACTATGTTGGCCCCAAGAACTCCCCAATTGTTTGGAATACCTAAGATCCACAAGAATCTGCTGGATCCCCCACTTAGAGCATTAGTAGATGGTAGACAGTCCATCACCTACCCTTGTGCAAAAGTAGCAGACACAATCTTGAAGAAGTACCTAGAGGGTGAAAAACAAATTTGTAAAGACTCGTGGTCTTTTTTGGAAGAAATTAATTTGGTACCATTCCACGAGGAAAGTAACTCTCTCACGGTTGATGTCTGTGATTTGTATTCAAGCATACCCCACCAATTGGAAGTAGAATGGGTTGTGGAGTTTATGAGGGCAAAGGGGGCTCCTGAAGATGAGGTCCTTTTAATTGAACAACTGTTGGACATCATCCTACAAAACAACTACCTGCAATTTAATAACAAGCTTTATTTACAAAAGATTGGAGTGGCTATGGGGTCCCCAGTGGGCACAAGTTTTGCCAACTTGGTGATGGCCTACTGGGAGACTACCTTTGTGTTTCCTAGTACTTTGTTTGGGGTGGTGAGGGTTTATAAGAGATTTTTGGACAACATTTTTATAATGTTAGAAGGTGGAAAACTTGTGGCTGATGATCTGGTGGCCTTTTTAAACCAAACCACTACTTTCCTTAGGTTTACTCAGAATTTTGAGGAACACAGGATCAACTTTTTGGATATAGATTTATATAAGGACGGTTTAAGCAGGAGGTACACTGCTAAGATCTATAGGAAAAGCACATTTTCAAACTCATTTTTACATTTTACTAGTGAACATCCATTGCACCAGAAAGAAAATCTGTAGTTAAGGGTCAACTTGTGCGAGCTGCAAGGATGATCACTACTGAGGATGAGTTTGAAACAGAGTGCAAACTTCTGTACAATATGTTCCTACACAGGGGTTACCCAGATAACTTCTTAGGTTACATTTTTAAGGAAGTAAAAAAGAAGTGGTCAATAGGTTTTTACAAACCAATCTTAAACCAGTCTGTATTGAGAACTGGGGACCTTAGACCTATGGAACTAAGGCTCACTGACCAAGAGCCATTGAAGTTGATGAGGCTAGGGTCAGAGGGAGGGATTATGGAGGCAAATAGAACCAAGGACATTAACAACTATTTATTGGCCTTTACTTTTACTTATACCCCGGTAGCTTATGATATACAGAAAGTGATTAGAAAATGCTGGTTTTATTTATCTTTGAACAAAGACATTTTTAACAAAATAGGGGAGAACCCTACTATTAGTTTTAGATGGGGTCCTAACTTGAAACATATTCTTGAAATGTGTAGTAGACGTAAGGAAAATACAGAGGGGGGTACCCAAAAATGCGGGTCCTGTAAACAATGCGCCTACACTGACTGTGAGAATAAATTTCGGATAAGAAATGAAACCTTTTACATTAAAGGGACTTACATCTGTAACACCAAGAGTGTGGTCTACTTAGCTGAATGCCAGGGGTGTAAAGCATTTTACGTCGGAAAGACCGACCGTAAGCTGAAAGACCGTATTTACGAACACATTTATGCTATTAACAGGAAGAACTTTAGTAATGCACTGGCCCGCCATTGTGATTTACAAGTAGGCCACTCATTCAAGTTTAAGATTATATCCCAGGTAGACCCGACAATGAGGGGAGGGTGTCGGGCTCTGGATAGTTTGCTTAAGTTGATACTAGAAAGGAGTGAGTGTAATTGGCAACTCAGATTGGACGCATGCACGGAACCTGGACTAAATGAAGCTTGTTCGATTGCTTGTATATTAAAGGTAAGGAATTTGTACAGATAACTTAAAACATTGAACTAGAAGAACTTTACAACTCTATTTGCCCTCCCCCCCACCCCCCCACCCCACTCTTTTTATACAATTGTAGTATTAGTTTAATTCTGAGGGGTGGATTGGGGGGTTTAGGGCTACTTGGTTAAGTTAAACGTTTTTGTATAGGAAAACATAGGTAAATGTTGGGGAAAGGAGTTCCACTGGTATGATAAGTTGTACATAATAGCTTAAAACATAAGGACATTATGGGAAGCACCAGTTAATCAAGTTAACAGCTTTAGGTACAAGGTTTGAAGTACATAACAGGCCAGTCTAAAGGGGCTGGACAAAGTAAGTACTTAGGTACTAGCCACCTTCTTGGAAGGGAATATTTAATATCTATTACCAACGAATTGGTAGTGATTTTGCTTTAAACCGAGTTTGTACTAACTGGGGAAAATAGGCTGTCAGCTTGATTGGTTAACCTAAAGGAGGAAGTACTTAAACTGATTTTGTGTTTCACGTAGATTGTCTGAAGAAGTTCGGGTAAAACCCGAACGAAAAGCTCTTAACGTACTTGAGTTTCTTTTTAATACTGTTTTAATATCAATTCAAGGAACAGTGTGTTTGTTTTTATTTATTAAATGAGTGGAAGTTTTCTACACAAAGCATCGTGGTTTGTCGATCATGTCATCTCAGGCAGACAGATACTGGATCCCCTTAGAATGACACCAGAAGCTTAGCCAATTGTTGAAGTCAATCATTTTGTCCTTGTACTGTGGCATCTTTCTGGGTGATGGCAGGATGCTACTCAGGGCTAGGGTCATACCTGCCTAGGCTACAAGAACGGACAGCTCCTCCATATCACTTTTCATGTAGTCCAGGGAGGTACGTCTCAGGTCATTCACACCAACATGGACAATGACAGACTCATATTTGTACTTGTTGTGGAGTGACCTGAGTGTGTGCGTTATGTGGCAGAATCTGGCACCAGACTGGCAGCTGACAGTAACTTTCTCCTTGTTTAGCCTGGTAAATGGAACATCAGTGTGCCTGACTACAGAGTCACCTATGACTAAAGTGTTGGGTATGTTGTTTTGCCTTATGGGCTGTGGTTGAGTGGCACACTGAGTTTGTGGGCTATGTGTCATTCGGGTTGTGTTGGGGGGTGGAGGTTGCTTGTGTTTCTGCTTTGGAGGTCCCTGTTGCTTGTCTAGATTTTTATTGAGAGCCTCCACAAATGTAGGTGTGTGTTTTGTGTTTCTATGTGCGTGTTTTGGTGGTGTAGGTTTTGAGGGACTACGTGATGAGTGTGGTGTGATGCAAGTGTTTACCTTCTCCTCTTGGCTGTCTAGTCCAGTCTTGGGTGAAGAGAGCTTTGCTTCCAGTTTGGCTGTATAAGTGCATCTCTCACAGGTTGCAGTGTTGGGTGGTAGGAGGAGAGGGTTATCTGTGTACATGAGGCAATTGCTGCATTGCCCCAAGATGCCCAGATTCAGCAGGTAGACAGGAGAAAACACCGGGAGCTGACCCTTAGACATGCCTGGATAGGTGCTTATTTATTAAGTACTAAAAACTATTTTCCTCTAGACAAGTGAGGAAAGTTGAGTGCTGTAGTAATTTGTAGCTTATTTAGTGCTTACAATGAGTTCTGAACAAGTGCTGAGCTCAAAGAAACAGATCTGAGTGCTGAAACTAAAAAAAAACTGGTTAGTTCTAAGAAACAAAAATTAAGCTAGATGGCTAAACTCCAACACAGAAAGACTTGGGGGCTCAGAAGCTTACAAACAGTCCTGGATACAGCAAATCTGTATCTGGACTAGATGACTTACAGGAAAAGCAGAAAACAAGCTTAGACATTTTTTGTCACCATTTGTGGGCCTTTGCCAGACATTTATTTATGGTTTTATATGGCTGACTTGCTGGATGAGTCTGAGGGGTGAGTATGGGACCCCCACACTGACATCCATGCCTGTGACCTATGACCCTCTAGTCAGTTGGCCTCCCACATATACTGCAGTGGGATTTGTCACCTTGGGTACTACTGCATAGTGTGGTGGAGCCAGTATTGGGGAAACTTTTCTTGGTGTCCACATAGCTGTCAGTTGTCTGCTGCTACCCCAGTAGGCCAGCCCATTCCCTTGCATGTATGCAGTAATACCATAGATATGCTACCAGAACATACTACTTCATTCATTTGATGTTAAGAAGACTGACTTACCTTGTGCTTGCAGCAGTCTTGAGGATGGTGCTTGAGGGCTGCCTATATCGGATGC
Organism: Protopterus annectens; assembly: GCF_019279795.1. Lineage (NCBI taxonomy): Eukaryota > Metazoa > Chordata > Ceratodontiformes > Protopteridae > Protopterus > Protopterus annectens. The sequence goes on from NC_056731.1 coordinate 520,724,238, forward strand.
ACGGAGGTAGTGTGATGTGTGTGGCATCCATTTTAATGTGTGTGTGAGTCTGAGAGAGGTGTCATTCCCTGGGTCCCTACAGTGTTAGTGTGTGTGGTATGCGTTGCCTCTTTGCCAAGGCCAGGGCATACTGGGCACACCTCTGTCTGCCTACAGGAGGTGGCTCAGGGGGAGTCCTCCTCCGTGTCCCCCTGTGCCTGTGGGGATTTTGGCAATGGTGGGTAGCTGTGTGCCCCTTCCCCATACTGTTCCTGCTGCAGCTGTTTCCACAGGATCATATTGTGTAGCATGGCACATACTATAAACATGTGTGCACATGTGGCCGGAGAGTACTTCAGGGCTCCACCAGATATGTCAAGTCAGTGGAACCATGACTTGAGAGTCCCAAACACATGCTCTATAATGATCCTGGTTTGTGGGTGTGCCTCACTATGGCGTTCTTGAGTGGGTGCGTGGGTGCATTTCTGATGGGTGTCATAATCCATGAATCCAGTGCATAGCCAACATCCCCCACTAGATGGCCATATGGGATGTACCCCCTGGCAAATCCCTGGTACAGCTGTGAGGAATGCCAGATGTGGGAGCTGTGATAGCTTCCAGGGCTGCCAGCACACACATTAATGATAATGCCCTGGGCATTGCACACAACCTGGAAGTTGAAAGAGTGAAAGCCCTTGTGGTTTACATAGACTCTACCCTGTTCACTGGGTAGTGCTTTGATGTGGATGTACGTGCAGTCTATGGCACTCAGTACCTCCTGGTTGTCTGCTACATGGTAGAAGACTTGCATATTGCTTGTCCTCTTCTCACGGGCACTGGGGAAGTAAATGTGCTCACCGGCATGTGGTAGCATGGCATCCAGGAACTGGTGGAGTACCCTAGATGCAGATGCCTGTGAGACCACCATGATGTCCCTAGTAGGTTTTCGGAAAGTACCTGTAGCTAGTATTTTTAAGGCTATACATTCCTTGGTATCCACTGAGATGGGTTCCCCTCTGTTGGCTCTGTATCTGAGGTGAGGCCAGCACAGCTCGAAGAGTTGCTGAAGTAAGTCCCTGTCCACCATATAGCTCTCTAGTATCTCCAGATCATGTAGCCCCTGGTAGGTTATCCTGGGTCTGAGCACTCTTCTCCTCCTCCTCAGACTGGGGCGGTTGTCAGCATTATCCTCCTCACCACCTTCCTCAGTTAAAATTCCCCTGAGTGTGCACACCAATGGTGCAGAGTTTGTGGGAAAAAACAGACTGAAAGGTGTTTGCATAGTTTATACTGCTGTGCTGCAGATGCTGCCTGTTTGATTGGCTGACTATGATACATTCCACCTAGCAGCTATATTATTTGTACTTGATTGCTTTTATTCTGCTATTTCCCTTTTTTTCCCTTCCCATTTCCACCCATTTTAAGCCCCGTGGCATGGAGCGCAAACCTGCTGCCCAAATGTAAACATTTGTGCTATTCCCAGGGTTTTTTTTTTTGTATGTTTAAGAGCTGGTGTGCACCACACAAACCCATTTAGCTAAAGACTTTTAAGCAGAAATGGCCCTCCCCTGGATGTGAACACACTCCTCATTTCATGGAATAAGTAAATACAGCCTCAGACACACACCCTTGCTTAGCTGTGCTTAGCTAAGCTCAAATGGAAGCCATGGCACTTCAATGTGCTTACACCAAGCATGACACACCCCCTTTTCATGTCAGCTGCTTCTCCTGCTTACATCACTGCCTTATAGCTCCTACACGGTTAGGTGCATCTAGACAATGGTCTCCCATTTTGGTATTCAATAAAATTAGCTTTTTTGCATAACCCACTGCCTTAGTCCCTTGTTACGCCACTACACCAAAGCCTTTCTCCTTAGCTACCAGTGTTACCTGTTATTGTTTTGATTCTGCATGCTATACTCTATAATGGTAACATGCAGATTTCACTTAAAATTTTCTTTTCACATTTTTTTTTAATTTTCTGCATGATCTCATTTTTGTGCCTCAACTGGCCAAAAAAAAAGAAACTTTGATTTTTATAATTTTGCATTTCTTTTCCATGCCAATGACCATATTTTTGGGCATCAGAATGCTTAATAATCATAATACATGTTTTACTTTGAGCTGTCATGCCCCATTTTGATTTTTGCAAAAATGTACACAATCAGTAACCAAATACATTTCTGCAATGGACACTGTTCTGGCACGGATGCCTGCCTGCTTACTGAATCGCTAATTCATCTCATTCACATGTTTTTCACAAGATAATGAGGTAATTAGCATTATTCAGTGGTGTCCATGCCAGAATAGTGCTGGCAGGCTTGTGCACACCCCCAGCCTTGTTTACTGAATCGCTTGGTGGGCATATTCCATGTAGAAGTTGCTGCCCTTTTCTGGCATGGAAGAAACAGTTTATTGAATCCCAGGGAGTAAGTAAAGGAGAAGGGGGGTCTATTTATGCATACACATGCACACACACAGCAGATTCAGATGGCAATACAGATTATAAAAAGATAAAAGGCTCCAGGCCCAGAATGGTTCTTTCCTGAATTCTATAAATCTGGAGAGAATCTGGCAATAATACTATTAAGCCATTATGAGCAGATTTGGAAGTCAAATGATTCCTTGGGACATGGAACATGCTAGAATTATAGAGATACAGAAGGGAAAGGGAGACAAAACAGATCTGGCTAATTACATACCAATTTCACTTCTAAAATTTGATATAACATTTTGGCAAAAACTTCTAGTAAAGAAGAGAAGTTTTGCATAACATTTTGAGACCATAATAAAATGAGTTTATAAAAGAGACAAAGTGTAGATGACTGGTGGAACCTTGCCATCTTCCTTCAAAGTCACCAAACTGGGTAAAAGAATTCAAGGATGGCATAGGTGCCGGAATCATAGGTCACGGGGAGGGAGCGTCCCCACCACTTTTACAACTGCAAGACCTATAAGGACTCATGTGTGTGTGTCGCCCACTATTTAAACACAAAAGTGCACAGAAACAACTACCTGATCACATCAAGCCTGCTGGGAGATCATCCACAGTAAGGAGAGGTTTATTTATGTGTATGCTCTGTTTATTTATTCAGTAGCTGGTGTGTTCAATTTATAATTTATTCAGTAGCTGGTGTGCTCCATTTATGTAATGCAGTAGCTCGTGTGCCATTTATTTAAGTAGTGTGTGTGTGTGTGTGTGTGTGTGTGTGTGTGTGTGTGTGTGTGTGTGTGTGTGTGCGTGCGTGCGTGCGTGCGTGCGTGTGTGTGTGTGTGTGTGTGTGTGTGTGTGTGTGTTTTGTGTGTTTGATGCTCCGTTTATTTAAGTAGCATGTGTGTGTGTCTCCATTTATTTAAGTAGCATGTGTGTGTGTGTGTGTGTGTGTGTGTGTGTGTGTGTGTGTGTGTGTGTGTGTGTGTGTGTGTGTGTGTGTGTGTGTGTGTGTGTGTGTGTGTGTAGTTAGAATTTCTGAGGCTCAGACCCTGTACCTTAGGTACAGGAGCCTGCATTCTCTACCCACAACACTTTTGGTCTGTTCCTCTTAAAATGTGTGGATTTCTGGCAAATCAGTGAGAATGGAATTCACCAAATAATGAGAACCCTTTCAGTTTCAGTCTTCCCATCTTTTTTGGAAACACATGGTAACACAGAACACTGTTTTAGCAACTTCCGTAGATTATACAAGCAATATTTAAAATGTGTCCCTAGTTTTGGGCCTTTGCCCCCCAAAAATTAATGTTAGCTATTTCCAGATTTCTTCTGCTGTAAACTTGAAATATTTAGTTGAGTCAAGTTGATGATGCAGTGATAGTGTTGTTGTCTCACAGCAAGTGTTTTTTTTAGTTTGCTTCTTGACTGGGGTACCTTCTGTATGGAGTTTGTATGTCCTCCCTGTGTTTGTGTGGGTTTCTTGTGGGTGCTCCTTTTTCCTCCCATGTTACCAAGACATGCGTCTGGAACATTTCTCCCTGGGCCTCTGCTGAAAATTGGCTTTGTTCCAAGTTGGAATTGCCTGTTAAATAAATAAAAAAAAATTTACAAGGAGCTGAGAGCTTTAGGGGAATTTCCTGTTAAATAAATAAAAAAAATTACAAGGAACTGAGAGCTTTAGGGGAAGAGATTTTTAGTGCTGCTTATTCCATGCCTGTTTGCATTGTTAGTAGCACAACACATAGTAGCCTTACTTTTTATGCAAAAGGTTGTGGGTTCTATTCCCACAGTATGCAGATGGATTGCTGATATTGTACTGTGTTGTACTTTAAAGGGAGTGGATGCTGCAGTCCTGTGAATGTCCTCCTTTGGAGGAATTACCTAGTAACTATGAACTTGCTATCAGTTTGCCATCCATTCCCTATTGAAATATTACTAGCTTATCATTTTTTAATGTAACATAGGCAAATTATTCTTCAAGGGCAACTTTATTTATAGATGAAACAATGAAATATAAAGTTGTTTCCTAGCAGCAACCTCTTCATTACTTACAGATCTCTTTAATGTTGAATTATTTAGATGACTTACTTTTACACAGATTTTGCATATTTACTGATATTGGTGGATTGTAATGACAGAAATTTGAGTGGCCTTTTATGGTTGAAATTTTCTGAAATGGGTCATTTTGTCATTATTGGTTCATACATTTTGTTTCATTGCTTACTAGAAGATTGTTCAAAACTACAAATTTAAAACACATTCTAACAACTGGTGCTGTATTATACAAGGAATATAATTTAATACAATCAGGAAGTTGAATCAAAGAATGCATACATGCATGCATGGCCCTAAAATGTGTTTGAAAACAGCCCAGAGGAAAGTGTGAACGGCTCAAAATCATGGGCAAATTTTAAGCTTTACTCTTGTTAACAAAGCAATGGATGAAGGTAAAACAGTTCACACCACATTACCTAGACCTGGCCAAGCCTTTTGACACAATCCCCTACTCAGGTGTACTACAAAAGATGAATAATGTAGGAGTAAACACTTGCATCACTAGCTGGATTACCAGCTTGCTCATAGGATGCAGGAAATCAAAATAGGGGAAGAGACCAATCACCAGTGGAGTCCCCCGGGGTTTGAGGCTGAGACTTTTTCTGTTTAGCATATACATCTCAAAAGTAAAAGGAAATACCAAAGGGCTTTGGCCGGCTAAGTTTGAGATGACTGCAAGCTAGGATCAGTTATTGAATCCCCAAATGACTTAACCATCATGCAGGAAGGTTTGTCCCAAATAATAGCTGGTGTTAAAATAATGACAATGCCCTCTGAGAACTGACCCAATTGTTTGGCATCTGGGAACTTGTGTACAGTGACCTAACTTTTGACATGCATGTGCCCAGAGTCATAAGAAAGCCTTTCTATATTGCACAGCTTATAAACAAATTGATTGTGACTAGATCTAGGGATGTTGTCCCACTTTACAAAGCTCTCATTAGGTCAATCATTTTGTATAATGCCCACTTTGGCATGTATCTGTCCAGCCGCATGCAACAATTGGAATACCTTCAGAGATACCTTACTAAAAGGATACAAGTCCTAAACAATAGGTCTTGCATGGACCACCTCAAAGATTTAGTACTATACTCAGTATCCTACAGAGTGCTTAGAGGTGACATGTCTGGCACACAAGGCATCCTCTGAGCTAATACAGATGGACCTACTGAACATCAGCAAATCAAATGGCATCAGAAATACTCAGTCCAGGTATCTAAACTGAATGTGTGTAGAGATGGATATATATCACAGAGGCTACCACTGTTCCAGAACAAACTATTCATACAAATAAAACAAAGGTCATCTGTCCATATTCAAATGCAACTTGGATCTATGGATGGGTAATAGAAAATGTACTCCAGGATTTCCACTCGTGCCACTAATGGATAGAGGCAGTCCCTAAAGGCTGCACCCCTTACAAGAGTCCCCTCAAATTATCTATGGTATGATCACAGTTATTCTCACTAGGGCTAATATACAATTATCAGCCACAGAATAGGCAAGACCAATCAGAAAATGTTAATTCAAGCACCAAAAGGGAATTGGCTAAACTTAAAAATGTCCTCCAAGTGAACCTATGTTGTGGTAGTAAATAGTTATTAAAAATTGTCAGCACCTATGAAGGATAGTTTTAGTTGAAACCCCATTTAATATGGTGAATTGGGAGTTCCTATTTAAGATAGTACAAAGAAGACTATGGCATGAATTCATTAAGGGGTTAAGGTGTATGATACACTCACCTTTCCTGTAGCATTAAACAAACTAATTTCTATACTGGAGAAGATCTTTTGGGTGATTAGACAGGGGTGCCCATTGTCCCAAGGATGTTGCTCATGGTCCCCCGGGATATTTCTGATAATGATAGAAGAGCAGGTTGTATGAATTCAGGAGGTTTTAGGACAGCAACAGAGTATAGGTGGCATGACCACATTTCAGCGATACACTGATTGAATATTAATGAAGAAAATACAGATCAAGCGTTGCAGCTTGGTGTTAGACATCTTTGATAAATGCATTAGGTCTGGAACAGAATTATAACAAAATGGTACTGATCAGAGTAGGAGTAGGTAAAAGAAGAGGAGCAATCAAAAGTATAAAGGAGGTCGAAAATCCTTCATACCTCAGTTTGGAGGTGTGTTATACTTATGAAGCAACAGGTACAACAAATTTAGAAAATGTGCGCCAAAAGATAAGTAAACCCTTACAAATGGAAGCACTAAAATATATACTACCATGAGCAAAATAAATGCTATTAAAATTATGATTTGTCCTTGTATTATACATTATAAGGCCTACATCAATTATGTTTAGCTACATATTAATGACAAAGATACAGAGTTTTCTTGAAGAGTACATATATGGGGCACATCGGCATCGTTTTCCACGACAGGAGTTGTTGACCTTATCCTCAGAAGGAGGATGTTGGTTGATACATCTCCTCTCACTGAGTATACAATTCAGTTTGGTCCACTGTTGATCTTTTGGGAGAACAGTCAAGAACCAAACAGAGAAGCTATACAGTGAATACTTACAAAAAACTGTGATATAGGTCTTAAGTAATATTGAGACATCACATGGCTAACACTGATATGTAAAATAGTCTGGTACCAGTTACAGGTTAAGGACACAATTCCAGTCAAATGCAGGTAGATAGGAAGGAAGCAGTTACAAGTGACTGGAATGGAGTTGACAATGGGCAAGGGAGAAGAGAACTCGTTTACCAAAAGCTACAAGTGCACTGTCAAATTGGAAATCAACATTCTGAAGCTTTCTGTACTCTGATGTGGGCTCATGTAGATTATTCTCACACCAGCCAAAACGAAAATAACAGGGAGGTAAGTGGAAGTAACGGAAGAATACAAAAAAAGGAAGGAGGTGGTTCAATTTTTTAATGATACGTGAGCTCAATATGAGTGGAATGAAGTATGGGAAAAATTACCATCATCTTAGGAAGTGGCCTTATGTTTGGGATCAGCAGATAAGGATCTTACATTTGCAGTGCAATACGCCTAATAGGATAACAGGAGAGTTATGAAAGCAAAGCATGAGCGATGCAGATTGGAGGATGCATGGGTGTACATATGTTTTGGGAGTGTAGAAGGACACACTGGAGATGGAGGCAAATGAATAAAGGTTGGGCAGAAATATTTGTAAAACTAAAAATTTCATCATGGAAAGCATTAGAATTTGGGATACAGAAAGGTAAACCAGGATAGAGAAGGAAACACTAATTACCAGATTGTTATTAACAGTTTTTTCCAAAAAATGGTAATTGCAAAGGAATGGACAACATTGTATAAAACACACACACACACACACACACACACACACACACACACACACACACACACACACACACACACACACACACACACACACACACACACGCATGCACGCACGCACGCACACACACACACACACACACACACACACACACACACACACACACACCTGCATGCATGTACATGTGCTTACACACACACACACACACACACACACACACACACACACACACACACACACACACACACACACACACACACACACATGCTCCCAGACATAAACCTGCACACACACACACACACACACACACACACACACACACACACACACACTTGCACCCACACATACAAATGCCCACATGCACACCCCCCCCCCACACACACACAGATGACATTGCTCCCACAGTGTTAACATCTCCATTCTTGCCACAGGAATAAATGGCTATACCCCATTAAATATGGTATAAACATTTTTCTTTTCACTCTATAAATAGTGAAGCAGAGCTTTTCATTGAATCATTCTTTCATGCTAATCTACAAATTCAGGGGACGCGCACATGACCAATTAGCATTAGCTATACCCCCGAGTGCCACATTGTCATGCACTACAGACTGCAGCCATCTTACCAGTGCAGTGGTGCACCAGTCTGTTGACCACAAACCCAGGTCACAATTGTTACCAGGTTTTTTCAGGACATTTTTACTTGTTTTCTGTTTTGAAATGGCATTTTATATTAGGATCGGCCATTAACATGTTGAAAAGGGAAAGGTATCCATTTACGGGTCTATATTAGATAATTGAACTTTCGACACCATATGACCGAACTTTTAAAAGTTCAAAAATCTAATAAAAAAAATAAACTACACAAATAACCTACCTGAACATTTTAAGCAGGGTGCAAACCCACTTGCACCCCCCATGTGGGGGGCTGCACCCCCCCAACACCCCCCGGTCTTTATACCAATTCCAAGATCGCACTACAGTGCAGAAAAGGGAAATCTTCCCATTCCGCACTGTACGGAGATATCCATTAAAACGTTCGCACTTTCAAAAATTCAATCATATGGTGTTGACCATATAACAGTCAAACATTTGAAAGTTCGATCATCCAATATAGACCCTCCATTTACAGTGCTAGCGACATAGTTTACATTCTTTAGAATATAAAATACTAAATATTCTTGAAATACATCATGTGCAGAATCAGAAATAAATGCTGAAGAAAAGAGAAAGTACTACAGTTAAAGACTGCTGCAAAGTTTTGTCCAATTTTGAAATGTGGCCTGATTTTATTCTTACCTGATACTCCTTGTTAGTAGTGCAACACCTTTCATAAAACTGGGCCTGAAACTTACAGGCGATTTTACAAAAAAATTGTCTTTTTTTTTTCTCTGCAACAAGAGTCAGTTACCAGATTTTTTTTAATTTGTGTTATGGTAATTTAGGCAGCCTGGACTGTAGTAACTCATTTTCAGCCACAGTCTAATTACAGTCTAATGACAGTAAATAATTTTTGAAGTTGTGCAGTAGAAATGGGTGTTAGAAGACAGAATGGAGAAGGTTCTGTACACTTAAACTGGATGTCATGGAAGAATCTTGTTTACTAGCTGATGCACAGGCCTATCTATAGCTACGTGATGCTGGCAGGGTGTGCATGTGAGGCTGTATTTTTGTGATGTTCAGTCACTTTCTATCAGCTGACACAGAGATAGATGAGATGACATAGAATAGAGACATATAGGAAATGAAGTATCAATTTATTGGGAGATATACTGGAAAATTCAAACACAGGAAAAAGAGGAAGGAGTTCAGCATAATATGAAAGAATTGGATGGATGTAGCATGCAGGAGTCTGTGGTCAGAGTTGCCCTTGTCCTGTAACTTCAGGTCAGACTTTTACACAGGTTTGTCTCTGAGCCCAAAACAAGTTGTGGAAGATGAGAAAAGTATTTTGATAGAAACAATGAGTTCTAGATGGAGAAATGTAGGTACAGGTCACATGTTTTCTGGAGTGTCTGTTGGATTCGATGGTCTGAAGGGAGGCTAGGCCGAACTTTTTTTCAAAGGAAGGAGAATTAAGGGTAATAATTCTATATTATTTTCCTAGATGTTGATGAATTCAGAGGAAGTTGGAAAATTTGGGGAAGTTAGTGACAATGAATTTTGGTACAAACATAAAAAGTCACACGATAAGAAACTGAAAGAAAATAAGTTACTGTCAGTAAAAGAATAGAAGTAATGCAGGAGAATGTAGACTTCTGAAGAAGGTTACTGAGTTACATAACATAGGTGGAGGAAAGATTAAGCAAGATAAGGAGGAGAAGATGGCTTACAAATATTCTAAACTTTTGTTTGGGAAACATGGTTAATTGGAAGGAAAAGGTGAAATCCAAATGATTAGAGGCAAGAAATAGAAATGGTGAACAGCAAACACAGATAATAAGGAATAGCAAGGCAAGATAAAAAGGAGAGGGGCACATTTTTAAAGTTGAGGAAGGTATACATAGTGAAATTCTGAAGTATATTTATTCACAGCAAAGCTATACCTGTTTTTGGGACTTGAAGTGGTACACATTATTTAAAATGTACATAAATTAGAGAAAATCAGATAGAACCTAATACAAAAGAACAATTATGCAGTTAGTGAGAACAGAAAGGTTCTATATAGTTGAAGGGTGGAATTCAGTAAATCCCACATGGAACAATTCTCCATGTAGGAATAGTGTAGCAGCCCAAACACAGAACATGGCTGCCGAGCAATCCAGGAAGCAGGGCTGGAGGCATGCATGACCATGTGGACACTGTGTGGACATGTAGGTGTCCGCAGAATGTAAATCAGCTCATAAGTTGTTGAAAACCATGCAAATGAGGTGAATTTGTTATTCAGCAAGCAGAAAGGTACCCATGTAAGTGCTGTAGCACTATAACAAATGTACAAGGTTACAAACTGTGTACCAGAGTATAAACTTTAAACAGGGGATGCAAAAGCCCCAAAAAAGTGGATATTGCACAATAGTCATGCAAATGGCCAACACTATGGCCAGTGAGTTAAAAAAGCAATGCAAATTATGAAAAATTAATCTTTTTTTAATACATATTTTACATTTAAGTAGTGTGCAATGATGTGCAAACATGCCGTTTTGCAAAAAAAAAAATAATAATAATAAAGAAAACTGTAAAATAATGAAATTTAACATATGCAAAAGTATTGCATTATAGTTCCCAGCATGCAGAAAAATACATTGGCAGGTTATAGTGGTTGTTAAGGAGATAGGCCCTGGTATAGTGCAGTATCCAGGGTATATGCAATTAGGTGTATGTAAATAAGCCAGGGGTATTGAATAGCAAAATGGGCCACTGTGTCCATAGGTACTAACCATGGTAGGGCTAGAACTGTGTTGGTGTAGGCAGAAGAGATAGCTAACATCAAAGGGTGGGTGTTGCACGCCATGTTTAAGTGGATTGGAGCTTAGCAGCACCTATTTGCACTTACCCAAGTACAGCTAAGTGGGGGGGGTGTTTGAGGCTGCTAAGCTATGCTTAGCCCTGTGGCACATGTTTTAGCTGGTTAAAGAAAAGCTAAGTGTGCCCATGTAAAGAGGGAGTCGAAACTGCTGAGCAATGTTTACACTTGTGCTGCAGGTGTTTGTGGCAGACAGCGGGGCTTACCAGTGGAAGAAATTAAAAAAGAAAAAAAGAAAGAAAAGAAAATAGCCTGGGAAAGCCAATCAAGTATAAATGACTGTTAAGCACCTGGCAGGTGGAATGTATCATAGTCAGCCAATCACACAGGCTGCATCTGCAGCACACCACTATAAAGTATGCATACACCCTTCAATCTGCTTTTTCCCACATACTCTGCACCATTGGAGTACACACTTGGGAATTTTAACAGACCAAATGACAGGGGCTGCTGCTGCTGCTCTGCTACATCTGTATGTGCTAGAGACTGAGGTCAGTGATGATGCTGATGCTGACAATAGGCCTAGACTGAGAAGGAGAAGAATGTCCAAGCCCAGTGTAACCTTACAGGGGCTACATGAGCTGGAGATTGTAGAGCATTACAAGGTGGGCAGGGACATATTACAGGAACTTACTGAGCTCTGCCAGCCTCACCGCAGACCCAGAGCTAACAGAGGGGAAACCATCCCAGTGGAAACAAAGGTATGTGTGGCCTTAAGAATATTAGCTACAGGTACTTTCCAAAGACCTACTGGGGCATGATTGGGATCTCACAGGCATCTGCAGCCAGGGTAATCCACCAGTTCCTGGATGTCATGCTAACACATGCCAGCGAGCAAATTTATTTACCCCACACCACTGAGGAGAGGGCCAGCAATATGCATCTCTTTCACAATGTAGCACACTACCCAGAGGTACTGTTTGCAATAGACTGTACTCATGTGCACATCAAAGCACCAACCGGTGAGGAGGGTAGATTCTATGTTAACCGCAAGGGGTATCAATCCATCAACTGCCAGGTCATGTGCAATGTCCAGGGCATTATATTGAATGTGTGTGCTAGCAGCCCTGGCAGTTATCATGACTCCCACATCTGACACTCATTAGACCTATACCAGGAAGTGGCCAGGAGAGACATCTCATATGGCCATCTACTGGGGAATGCTGGCTATGCACTGGAACCGTGGACGATGACACCCATCAAAAATGCACACACACCAACTGAAGAATGCCATAATGATTCACATGCACAAACTAGAAACATAATAGAGAGTGTGTTTGGACTGCTCAAGTCACGATTCCACTGCCTTGACATATCTGGTTGAGACCTGCAGTACTGTCCAGCCACATTTGTATGCATGTTCATAGTATGTGCCATGCTACACAATATGATCTTGCAGAAACAGCTGTGGCAAGAACATCACAAGGAAAAGACACACAGCCCCACACCACAACCCCCTGAGCCTGTGCCTGTAGGCAGAAGTAGGCATGCCCAGTACACCCTGGCCTTGGCATAGAGGCAATGCATAGCACATGCACTGATATGCCTAGGGACCCAGGGACTGGCACCTTACTCTGACTCACAGACATAGTAAAAAGGATCCAGCCATACCACACCACACTACCTGTATAGGCTGTGCACTGTGTGCATCCAAGAGAGTCAGCCCTGAAGCACTGTCCTCTCAACTGCTGTAAGCACAAGGTAAGTCACTCTTCTTAACAACAAATGAATGAGGTAGTAGACTGTGGTAGCATACATATGGTATTGCTGCATGTATGCAAGGGAATGGAGTAGGCTACCAGCATAGCAGTAGACAACTGACAGCTATGTGGGACAACAGGGACTCTCTGCCAAATACTGGCTGCCCCAGAATATGCAGTAGGCCAAAAGACAGCAAAACTCACTGCACTATGTGAGGGACTTACAAACAGCGAGGTCATAGGATAGATGCATAGATGTCAATGTTGGAGTCCCCTACATACCTCTTAACCTCTTAGAGCAAGAAATATGTACAAAGCCATAAATAAAAGTGGACAAAGGACCAAAATGTGGGACAATTGTTAAATATTGCACTTACAAACTTAGAAAATTCATAGAATAACAGGTTTTGCATTAGCATGAATTTTCTGAAGGGTATGAAGTCTGAAACTCAAATGTCTGTCATTATCTTCTAACTTCAGTCTTTAATGATTTGCCAGTAATTTGCCAGATAATCACAATTTTATGAAAAAGGGACCCAAAATATAAGGCAAACATCTGGCCATTCTGTGAAACTCTGTACAGTTGAGAAGTATGGTCCCCTACCCCCAACACACCGTGTTCCCATACAACTGCAGTAACATTTATGTTTATAAGGTAATAGCAGCAGACCACACATTCCCAGGGCTGTCCCAATCAACATGCTAACATGTTCCATGTCCACAATATACAGGGGTCAATGTATGTGTGTGGATAATAGTGTCAGGATGTAGACTGCACTGACTGGTGGCTGTCATGTCTTAGTGGGCTAAGTACATTACTGTGGTTGATAGGATCCATGGTTCGAGAGTGGCTTTGCCTACTGTTTTGCCTGTGAGCTACACCTACGGTAGGAGTTCTACACACTGTCCAGATGTCAGTTTTTGTTACTGCAGGAAAGGTGGACAAAGCCAGAAACAATGAAGGGACAGGGGAACAAAGATATGGACAGTACACAGCTCTGAGTAACCTACATGGTGCCTAGTAGAACAGCAAGTTGTAACAAGTCAGTGTAGCACCAGGGTATAAAGGCTGCCATGTAACTGTGTCAGTACTGACAACAAGTCAATGGGCATCATCCATACCCCATGAATGACAGGCTTTCACAGAATGTCCACATGTATGCCTCATATATCTGTTCTGTTTGTCATTTGTCATAACATTGCATTTGTCTGGCAAACTATTGGCAAACCAGTAAAGGTTGATGTGAAAACATAAATGACAGACAGTTGGGATGCAGACTTCATACCCATAAGAAAATGCAAGCTAATACCAAACCAGTCTACTAACTGTCTATGTTTGTAACACCAATATTAAGACCCTGTCCCCATGTTTGGCTCTGTGTTCTACTGTTATATATCACCCTATCCAGATGTCTGGCTGTAGAGTTTGAGAGGTATGGCTAACATGTAGCCTTATAATAACAGTGCAACACAAACCATCACAGGGCCACAGCAGATGTATGGTGCACAATGCTTGACAACCTGCAAAACAGGTACAGTCAGAGGTGTGACGTCCATAACCATGTGTGTGGTGTTACAGCTTCTATCACAGTCACACCATAACTACAACTACATAGAGCAATAACTGTGGACAAAGCCTGGAACTGGAGCAGAGCAGGACAAAGGCCCACATATAAGGGGAAGGAGGAACCACTGGCCAGACAAATGCAGAATGTGCAGACTACAACAATTCATGCAGCAGCATTGGTTCCCTGCAGTGTATGGAGTCAGTAGCCAAATGTCTGTCAGGCTCACATTAATCAATATTGATCTGCCACTGATGTATCAGGAAATCACAGTGCTATGTAAAATGTACCACACATATTATGCAAAACTCTGCTCAGTCCAATGCACTCTGTACCCACTCTAAACATAACTCATTTAATAAGGATAGCACACATCCAGGAGATCCCTCAGCCAGTATATCAGTGAGGTGCTGGACTGTTTAAACAGGTTCATCAGCCAATTGGCAGTAGCACACAAAATCCTGGACCAGAGTACAGATAGGTGTGGCCTGAAGTCCCACTGTTAGTATTGATGGTCATACTGGGCATGCTCCTACACTTAGCTAATTTCAGCCCATGTCTGAACCCACATCTGACTATAGAACTGTGATGTCTATATATGCCTGTGCATACAGACAGCTATGTAGACCTTAACTGTCTCTCCCCACCCCCATCAGACATGATTACCCTCATCTATCCATATGTGGACCATCTAAGATATAGCTGGATCTGTTGGGTGTGATATACATACATATATATAGGTAACATATACAAATATATAATTTACAGAGAGGAAGAGACCCCTATCATTTAGCAGCATGGCCTTCAATGTGTGGCTTCATTGATAGTTGTATGTTGGTAGTGATAACCTCATCATTTTTCATAATGAAGGTACTATGGGAGTAGCAATAACCATTGCCAGATGCCTGAAGGCCAATTGAGACAGTTGGAGGCCATCTCTGGCAGTAGCACAAAAAATCCTGGACCAGAATACAGATAGGTGTGGCCTGACGTCCCACTGAATGACATAGAGTGATGTTCTGCTGCAGCCACTCGTATACCAGTGGCACGTGCAAATACTATGGTGAGCTCCATTGGGTAACAGTAGTTAGGTAGGGGTTTTAACCCCACATCATCTGCTGTGTGTGTGTGTGTGTGTGTGTGTGTGTGTGTGTGTGTGTGTGTGTGCGTGTGTGTGCGTGTGTGTGCGTGTGTGTGCGTGTGTGTGTGTGTGTGTGTGTGTGCCCGTGCATGTGTGTGTGTGTTTTTGCATCTATTATACATACAGCAGAATACACATACCCAACAGGCCTATATCTGTGTAATGGTCACCCATTTTATGGCCCTGTGAGTAGTGTCTTGCACAACAGTGGCCTACCTGTCAGCAGCTACTGATGTCATCCACCCCAACAGCAGTGGCAGACACTCTCCAAATGTATAAGCCCCATGGTGCATGTGTAAGTATGTAGTACTATATGGCAGAGAGGTAGTGGTCCTAATCCCAGCAATGGCAACTTAGTGTGTGTGTGTGTGTGTGTGTGTGTGTGTAAGTATATCCCTTTGTGGCTGTGAGCATTTCCTGCCATGTGTGTGCAATGCCAACACATTTTGAGGCCTGTTAACCCCCCATTTCACTACCTTACAGAGCCTGTTGATGTCATCCACCTTAGATGCACTGTTGCACACTCTCACCTGAGATGCACCGTTGGCAACTCTCCAGGCATTTGCCACCACTATCCACTGCTAACTCCCACATCATACCCTGCCATCATACACCACAGTATGTATGTGGCAATCAGAAACATAGTAGAAATACATCATGCATTGCCCTCCTGATATTGATGTTTCCTTCTACTTTCTTCATGTCCTGTATAGTGGAGAAATGCATTGTCCTGTTGCACCTATTACTGCTTGTTCAAAGCCTGTCTGCATTGTATGTAGTTGTGTCAGCCTCCTACTGTTGTAATAAGCACCTTGGCTGTAGGCCCACCTCTTAGGTCTCCCTGGCCTTCCTCCCTCACATTCTGGAAAATATGGCTGGAAAATATGCTACAGTTTCCCCTGCCAGGCCAGTTGATATGGGTGTCCTGGCACAGTGTAGCACCTGCCTCATGTACACAGATGGACAACTGTCTAGAAACACCAGCAAGGAACACACTTTGTGTGAGATGCAAATACATCAGGAACCCACAGTCCATGCTCTCTCCCTGTCAACCCCACATATCTGTCCCCGAACAGGTTGAAAAGACAATCAGTACACATCACACACCACCCACACCTACACAACACACACACATACATATGCAGAGGTCCCCAACATACACATCCACAAACAAAGGAGACCTCCGAGGCAAAGCCACACATGGACACCACAGCCCTACACAGCACATACCACGTATGGCCATGCACCTGTGTCCCACAGCCACACAGGCATCACCACATGTCAAACATATTACACCTAAGAAACTCCATTGTGAAACCCACTGATGTGCCTCTTACTTGGCTGTATATGTGGATGGTCACAGTTACTTGTGTGTCAGGTGACAGAATCCACCATATTGCATATGCACTGCTGTCTGTCACCAACAGGTACTGTCATGAGTCTGTTACAGTCCATGTTGGAGTGCCTGACCTCAGATGTACGTCTCTGGATTATATGCAGTGAGACATGAGTGAGCACACTGATTATGTGTTCCAGGCAGTATGTCCATAGCCTTATGCAGCATTCTACTGTCACCCAGACTGATGCTGCAATACATTCAGGAAATGATTGACCTTAACATGTGGCCTTTTATCCTGTGATATTCCAGGGGGTTCCAGTACCTGTGAGCGTGAGATGATATGGTCAACAGACCACACTGCTTTGTCAGTGATGTCCTCCATCTGTCTCAACTGGCCTTCAGGCATCTGACAATGGTTCTTGCTACTCCCATAGTACCTTTGTTATGAAAAATGATGAGGTTATCACTACCAACATACAACTATCAGTGAAGCCACACATTGAAGGCCATGCTGCTAAATGATAGGAGTCTACACATGACTTTGCCCTCAATGCAAGCATTCCTAACTCTTGGAAATGCTAACATCTGTG
Organism: Protopterus annectens; assembly: GCF_019279795.1. NCBI lineage: Eukaryota > Metazoa > Chordata > Ceratodontiformes > Protopteridae > Protopterus > Protopterus annectens. The sequence continues at coordinate 520,741,786 of NC_056731.1, forward strand.
CAGTCACACGCACATTGTTCAAAGCTGCAGAGAACACCCCAGCCTTACCTGCTGAGCCATCCTAGCATACAGTCATACACCAAAGTGTGGGCAGAAATGCCATGGGACATGTGATGTCAGTATATATGAGACCCATGCACACCTCCATGCTGTACAGGTAGTAAGATGCACAGGGGACACTGCAGGGAGAGTTCACCATTGCCAACACAGCTATTGAAATCATAGCTAGCTACCTGCCACCACATGTGACCAGAAAGCCCATTCTGTCTATATGGAACTCATCAACTGTATTATGATTTGGGTCTGTACCCTGATCCTGGGTCACTTGAATGACCCGAACTTGCATTGGGAGATGTACCCATGCCAGCACACAAATGGCCAGAGAGCCATCAACAGTGGAATTACAAACACCTCGGTGCAGCAAAGGGCTACCTCCACATGAGGTGAAGATGTGTTGGAGTTGATATTACACAACACATGTTACCACTGCAGCATCCCTACAGTGTCATCCTCCATGGCAAAGCAACCATCATGTGGTCGTGTTTGCAGTCACCATCTCCCACAATACCCATATAGCTAGGGAAAGACAAACATACATCTCCAACATGGAATACAGCCTTCTGGGGGGGGGTGGTGGTATACACAGCTTCACAGGGGACTGGCAGCAATATCCACACATACACACAAGCACTATATAGGTTCATAGGCTCATAGGTTCATACTAGGCTATCTGCCCTAGGGCATTTATAAGCCTAGCTAGAATGTGTTTGGCTTTCGCCACCCATTTTAAATTTATTTTGCTATGCCCTTTTTCGAGGTTAGTATACTGTGCCTCTGTCTAACAGTGACACAGAACTGATACCAAGGGTAAACCTACGATCTCCCATCCACTCATCAAGATTCCTCTTGAAGAGAGTCAATGAGGGACTCTGCCTAACCTGGACTGGGATTTTATTCCAGAGTGAAGGGAGCATCTGGGTTATGAATCTGTCCCTCCAGCATGTCCTATTTATTTCAGTGCTGAGGTTCAAGTCTCTCAAGCGCGTAGCTCGATGGGATTTGGATTTTCTGAGGTGCAGCATGTCCATTAATTCCGGGTTGGACATGGCTTTATACGTCAGGCACAGATCGCCTCTGAACAGGCGGTATGCCACTGAGTAGAGCTGGAGTTTCTTTAACCCGGCAGCATATGGCATCTGTTTAAGCCCTTTGATCCTCTTGGTGAGGTACTTTTGGGGTCTTTCCAGTTGCTACAGGTGTCTGGTAAGGTACATCCCAAAAGGGGCATTGTACTCAATTATGGGCCTGATGAGGGATGAGTAATGAGGCACGATGTCCTCCCCTGATCTAGATGCGAATCCCTTCATGATTAGGTGGGCTATATAAAATGTTTTTCTAACCACTTTGGCCACGTGGTTGTCAAATGAGAGATTGCTATCAACTTGGGTCCCCAGGTCCCTAAGGACTTCTTCTGTACTTAATGGATTACCACCTATGTGGTAATTTGTGGGCACTTTGTTTTTGCCAAAGGGGATGACTATACACTTTTTGTCATTTAGCTTGAGGCCATGGCTCTGGCACCAGTTGTCTGTTTCTATGAGGCCGTTTTGAAGGATGCTTGTGTCAGCTGGAGAGTCGATTATGGCACCCAGTTTGCAGTCATCTGCGAACTTGGTCAGCCACAGTCCTTCCATGTTGGCCTGTACCTCCAAGAAATATATACTGAACAAGAGAGGTCCCAGGACTGAGCTTTGTGGGACACCACTTGTAATGTGTATTTGTATAGATGCATGGAGTCAGGTATACCCGACAGGACTACATCATCATCTGCAAGGATACGTACACCTGTCTAGTGGACATCTGCAATACATATGTGTCTATAACAGAGATGACATACTGCTGTCTGAGACAAACTAGGAGGAGGTGCCCATTTTGTAGCAATGTGTCTTTAGTGTGAACAAGCGAATGGGATCACTCCTGGAAAAATGCACAGCAAACCCAGAGCCCGCATTGTCGACATCCACTACAGACAATCATCTCCCGTTCTGCACATATGTCTGAAACATCACAGGAAGTACTTGCATCTGCTCAGTTGTGGTGGTCAAGGACACCAGCTATATCAGTGCTGTAGGTATAGCATACTTGATATCTGACAGAGTCAGTGTAGATTTCACCTCCTGCCCTCACCTCAGTACATCAGGATGTCCACAGTTTCTGGCCCCTTTTCCTATATGTAGGCAACAGGTGATCACTGCCATGTAAAAGTCATGGTATACATCCACCATGGGAGCCTATCACATCACAGGATGCATCCTACATGACCCCAAGCATAACCTTGCAACACCATAAGGCACTGTATTCACAGGAAGCCTGACTACTGCTTTTGTCCCAACTGTGTGAAAGACAAACACTGTCACCCCTTTATGCTAAGGTGGCCGTTCACCAATCTGTCACATTATACACCCAACAGCCTAACTAGGCTGTTCTGAAAGGCCATAGCACAGTTTAGAGTGAACTTCATTAATAAGGACGTTGGTGACCTCCACACACTCCATCATGTGCAGTTTGGCTTTGTGAAGGAAGGGATCATGTCTGCTATACTCTGTTGACCTCTTTGACACAGTCACCAAAGTCATGGGGGGGTGAAAGTGCACACTTCCTACCTTGACCTGGACAAAGTCTTTAACACTATAATTCATTTGGCCATAATAGATATATGCTCCCAAAATGCATCACACCATATGTTACCATAGGGGTAGGACACTGCTGAGCTGACATGAACCAACTAATGCACATAGAGGAATCCACCTCAAGCGGTTGACCCATAACTAGCAGCATAATCTGTTGTTCTGTGTTTGGGCCTCTGTTGTGTGTGATGTACACTTCTGAGGTGCAGGGTACTGCCATTGGCCTATGGCCAACCAGGTTTGTAGATGACTGCATGCTGTGTGCTGTCACCGGATTCCCTAGTGATATGAACATCAGCCTAGGAGGGTCTCATACACATACATGACTGGTGCCAGGAACATGGCCTCAGGCTGCATACCTGGAAATGCAGTGTCAACCCCTTTGGGGAGAGTGACATCCTCACATATTATCACAGTACTAACAATATCCTAGGCACACAATCAGTTGTGTGGGATCCGTGCACACAGGTCGATGGCAACATGACATTTCACCACCATGTTGCTTCCGTTGTATGGTAAACCTTCTACATGGCCCGCCTCAGATGTTGGGAGGGTGGCCCAATGGTTAAGGTGTTTGCCTTACAAACACAAGGTGCAGGGTTTGAGTCTCACAAGGGATAATTGGCTAGGCTTAAAATGGCTCACAAGGGCAGTTAGCCTAGTACTAATCTGTTAACCTATGAACCTCATATGGTCCTAGCTATAGAGTTAAAGCCTGTGTGCTGTGACTGACTGTGTTGGTATGTGCCCACACCCATCACTGCCATAGACTCTGGTGTTTCCCCTATGGGAACGTTACAGTACCATGTCATACAACCAACATCTGACTAATAGGTGAATGGTATTACAAGTGCATGTGGACATTCCAGCAACATCTGTGATATAAAGATGATAATCCCAGCGAAACAACAAAATTGCAAACACACCAAAGGTGAATGAACTCCAGGAATACAGGATACTGTGCTGGAAACACTTAATTTATTGACATAAAATAGGTTGAGCTTCAGAGTAAATCTGTCTTCTTCAGAACATCATAGCATGGAATCATGACGCTTATATATCATAATTGAAGTAAAGCCGCCCTGTACAGCATCATCAATTTCCATATTATTTGTGGTCATACTTGGGCTACTGAGGTGAGATGAATCAATAAAATTTTATTGATTCATCTCACCTCAGTAGCCCAAGTATGACCACAAATAATATGGAAATTGATGATGCTCTGTACAGGGCGGGCTTTTTACTTCAATTATGATATATAAGCGTCATGATTCCATGCTATGATGTTCTGAAGAAGACAGATTTACTTCTGTAGAAAGCGCTCAACCTATTTTATGTCAATAAATTAAGTGTTTCCAGCACAGTATCCTGTATTCCTGGCGTTCATTCACCTTTGGTGTGTTTGCAACATCTGTGATATACAATAGCTGAGAGCAGTGTATATATGGTGTAGGGTTTCCTCCTCATAGGTGTTCGACATCTGCAATATCCAGATGTTTGCGGAATGTATACATATGCATGATATGTGTACACCCCCTGCTAGACAAATGTGGATTTCTGGAAACCAGTTGAACAATATGTAATGGTTGTCCCCAGAGTGTGTGGAATGTGTCTGTGACATGCCATATCCCTTGGTACACGGTAATGGTACATTAATATCTAGTGCTGTATTCATTCCCTTACATTGTATGCTTCACATTTACAAACTGTTGCTGAGGCAGAGTCTGTGTCCCCCCACTACTGCTGCCTATAACCTGCTGCCCTGCTGCAGGGGGTCACCAGGTATGGTAGCCATAGCTGTCAGGCAATGAGATACAGGTGTGGAGTACACAGTGACCTATCCAGAGTATGTCAGGAACAGTCAAGGACACCTAGGCAATCTTCTAACTAACCCTGTATGACATTCACAGACTGAAAGGGTCACACTGACAGTACATGATGTGATATGGCAGCTGTATCCACCAGTAGTTACTGCCACTATTCTACAACAGACACTCCAGTAGCATTTGTATATGAGCTGACCATTGCTGGGGGGACTCTGGGAAAAGAACTGTGATCTATGTCACTGCAGACAGAGCCAAAAGGGAAGACTGCAGGTGCAGGACAGCACACTAACAGTAACATGTCATTCCAATATATGTTGTTGAGATCTACTGTTGAAATTCCTATTTCCCATGACTGCATCACCTCATATGCATTTCATTACATGGTTAATTCTGTAACATGCCTGGTATAGTGCTGTACTCCTTTGTGAGCAGAAATCCAGTGGTAGTTTTCCTTGGAAGTCACAGTCTGTCTTCATGAAGAAAGTCACAGACCTCTTTACCATAAGCAGCAACTTGCCTTTTGGAGGTAATGTTCATGAACAGGTGATTGCCTGTGCACTACTCTGTTACTCACAATTGCTAATAGCAGAACAGCTGGGTTGCATTTTCATTAGCCAATGACATGCAACACAGTGCTATAATTAAGGCCTTCATGTAGACCTTGGCCCTTTTCCTGACCTGTGAGGAGGAACTTATCAAGGTGTGGAAGCTACGGCATCACAGAGGGTAGATAGAAATATTGTCCACTATTTGGATTGATGTGGTATGTTCACAGTTTTGCATGCTATGTTTGGCCACTATTGACAGACTTTCTGATTCTGTGACAGTTTACTGCTTAACAATGTGTGTTGGGATCAGTAAGGAGACAGGCAGCTATGAGTGTCATACATCATTTTTATCTGAATGTACATGCTGCTGCAGTCGATGCTGTTCTGTCAGCTGTGTATGTCTGTAGGGGGAGACTGTGACACATGTCCCTGTCACCTGAACTTTTCTACCTCTCCAGCCCTTTATGTATGGGTGTTGTGTATATGAAGGGTTACCATATCTGGTTATACAAAATAGAGGATGAAAAAATATGTGCTGGTATTATACCAGCACATATTTTTTCATCCTCTTAGGATTGCCAGATTCTTGACTGGCCAGTTTGGGACAAAAGATCTTTCACACTAGGCGAAAACCAAAAAAAATTAAATAATGCAGACCATTGCAGTTCCGCATTAAAGACAAGTAGCTGTGTTTTTGGCAATTTTTGATTGGCCCGTATGCCGGTATACGAGCCAATCAAAAACGTGCACAGCGGACCCTCTTCTGTTCAGTGGGGAACATCAAGCAGTTCCGCATTGAACAGAGCTCCGTTTTTCAATTTTTTTGATTGGTTCGTATACCAGTATATGAGCCAATCAAAAACTCACACGGCAGACCCTCTTCTGTTCAATGCAGAACATTAAGCAGTTCAGCATTGAACAGACACTGTTTTGCAATTTTTGATTGGCTGGTATACTGGTATACAGGCCAATCAAAAAAAAAAAAAAAAAAACCAAAGCCGAGGCTGTTTTGCCAGGACTGTAACTGGCAGTGTGGGAGTCGGGATCCGACTGCCGATCCTGGGACAATCCCACTGAAATAGAGATATCTGATTTTTGAAAATTCTGCGATTTGACAAATCACAGAATTTTCAAAAACTGTCCAGACAGGAGCCCAAAAAGAGGACATGTCCAGGGAAACCTGGACATATGGTAACTCTATGTATCTGCCCTGTTCTAGATATTTGGGAGGTATGCTAAGTCTGTAGCAGGTAGCTGAACATACTTTTGCATGTGTAGCAAGCCAGAACAAAACAACAAACAGATGAAAAATGCTCAATTTAGGCACACAAATGTATCACAAGGATAAAGCTTTCGGGTAACACCCTTCATCAGCATGTAAAACTCATTAAAAAATACAAATTTATGTTATTTCATATTAAACCCACATGACACAACCAACCAATAAAATTCAGTTTTCAGTTAAGATTGTTTTGTTCTGAGTTACTAGTTATACAGTGAACTTTGCTGCAGTTGGTTCGTGAATTTGTGCATGTGTAGCAAGCCACAGCTGCTGCATTCTGGCCAGGAGTCACACTGGGGATTGTGAAGACATTGGCAGATGTATTGTGCACAGTACAGAGAGTTTACACTTATCCTGCCGTCATTGCCAGGCATGGAGTTAGACTATCAGCAGACATTCACAGATACACCAGGCACACAGACATACCAACAATAGACCATTAATTTGTCTTATTAACATGGAATAGTACCGTACTTCATGTAATTGTATTTAATAGATTCTTATTACCATGCTGAGAAATGCTGTTTACACACTACTACATGTGGACACAGACATTAGTATACCCTTCATACAGCTACTACATACATTTATTTACCTGTAAGTCCTGTAGGAAGAATATCTGTTAACAATATATAACTGTTTCTATAAATAGTCAGTACTACTTGTCTGTTACTATAAATATATGTTAGCACCTGTCCCTGCATTCAAACCCTTGTTTGTGTGTGACAAAATGAACAACATATATATTCCTTATCACACTGAGCTAGTGGGCCACTTCTGTGTGTTGATTGCATGATATGTACCTGAAGCTCACCTGGTGACAAAGTGTGACCTGGTAATATAGACAGAGTGTCACACAAGACTACAGTAACAGCTGAACATACATGCATGAGATTCATGCATGACAGAGATAGTAGGTGAACTGTGTATTAATACTTGGAATGTAGATATACACAATTAACCCGTACTGGATGGGAATATGTGTGATCTGTACAGACCATATTGGGGTGCTGGGTTGCCTACCTGACCCATATACATTTTCAGATGATATAGTTGCAATCTACAGCTATTACAGTTTCATACTTCCCTGCATCAGCATACCTATATTCAGGGATGCATATAGCTGAAATGCAAAGGTTAACACAAGACAATCCTGGGTGAAACACACTATAATACCTTAGACAGTAATACTCTAGGTTCAGATCTTAGTGCAGAAGAAATATCACATTGCATTATATCTTGTAGTACAGCTTCACAGCTACACTTTAGCATGACAGTTATTGGTCACCCTTTGGTCACTTCATGGTGTCATGCCCATGTTTACTTCACAAAACCTGTAATATTTGATTTCTTGAATAACATCCCAGAATACACACAACAACTGGCAGAACACAGATTTATTGAGGAAGACATGACACAATGATTGGTATGCAGCTGGTAGTCTTTTTTGTCCTACGCTTTAAATATTGCAGGTGTTGGAAGACATCTGTTGTTACACAATCTGTACCGTACTACCTTTATTTCTTCACAATTCTGACTGTAGTACTGTATTTCCTATAGAGTAGGAATGCAGTTAATTTATTCCCTTCATATTTTCAATGCCAGTGTACTTTATTACCAGAATGTGTATTATTAATACAGTATACACATATTATTCCCACACATTATTAATCCTGTATTAATATTCTTTCCATAACAGTAGCATGTTTCATGCTTTCATCTATACTGAACGGTACCTCGCAACATTCACTTATATCGGTTCAGGTCTATGTACACATTCATTGCAGTACACTCACAACAGACTATACCTACTGGCAGTTACTACTGTACTCTTTCTTAGATTATTATATATTGCAAGATATATCTGTACTCATCACACTCTTGGCACATCCTGGACAAGCGCCCTGCATGTGCCTCCAAGTTGTGAGTCCTCTCCCTGCAGCTGTGGCAGGAAACACACCATTATGCATATCCATCTATGAGATATTCATACTAGAATTTGGAGAATCAATGGTTCCTTCACTTACAAACTTCTGAAGCCTTTGTGGTCCTGAGCATCTTGGATCCATTGGGCCAAGAGCTCCTCCTTCTTTTGCTTCAGGTTTGTCATAATGATGACGTACCTGCTCACCAGTGTGGGGGATTCCAGTTGTAGTGGTGAGGTCACGTGCCAGATGGTCCCAGGTTTCTGACTTGTATTCATAGCCCTGGTACTGGCCCTGCAGCAGCTGGTCATCATGGCCTTTAGCAAGGAGCCCAACCATGACACTGGACTCCAAAATGCCCCAGTGCTGCGCCCAGAAGCACCCACCCTATCCAACTCCAGCCATAGCTCCTGCAGTGATCAAACTCCAACAGGTTCTAGCTGTATTCCCAGCTGTTCAGCTTAAATAAGGCTGGTTTCCCACCCTTTGCTGCCATTGGACCATTTTTACAAATGCTAAGCTCCACTTAGTACTGCGCAAACCCACTAAGCTTAGTTGAGCAGTACTTAAACTGGCAAACACTTAGCAATGTTTAGCGGTGGACAAACCTGATTAGCTGAGCTGAGGACTGTTTAAACAGGCATTGCTTAGCAGTACCTAAACCAGCTAAGTGGAGCTGCATGTTGCTAAGTACTGCTAAAACAGATCCTGTTTAAGCATTGCTTGGATTGGCTTAGCAATGCTTACCAGAGCTTAGCTACGAGCAAACCAGAGTTTTTCATAAATATGAAAAACATTTATTGAATGCAATTATTCATTAAGGATACTTTATTATTATGTATATCTCTTTTACTTTATATTTCCTAAACATATACATTTCACTACATTATCTTGGAGTGTAACTTTGATGTATTAGACAATTGTATGCAACTGGGGCTTTTATCCTTGGGTTTCCACTGAATATGGGCTTCTGGTCCAGCTAGACTAAACCGGTTGACAAATGTCAATGTATACATAAAAAAAAATAAAAATACTTTAAAACATTTCCCTATCACATGTAAAAAGCTGAATGACCTGCATTTGAACCATGCACTTACTGCACACAAAGCTATCACTCTAACCATTCAGATACCAAGGATATGGTGATTAGAGCTATGCAGTTGTATATAGCTCTCAGGTACATTTAAGCACTACTGACCAATGTGTCATGCCACCCAAACCCGCTCAGCTATGCTTAAACTTGACATTTTCTATTAAAATGAAAATCATCTGGTTTCTATTTTTAGATGTCTGGCATGTGCTCATTGCTAAGTGCCATGCTGTGTAAACACAAGATAAAAAAATTTAAAAAAATGGAAAATGACATTTTCACATGTATATTTCAGTGCCATCTGGCAATTTGACAGTACAGGGGATGTGTTACACATCTCCGTGCACTGTAACACCCCCCGACCCAACTGTGTACATGACTCTCCCTCATTAGCGTGCCTTCATTAATATGCAAGGTGCGCTGCCAAGAGGTAGTTGCAGACATGGCCACGGTACACTCCATGTAGGGCTTGCACTATTCCCACATGGAGTTTATTAAATCTGGGGGTATGTCTTGCTTAATATTTGCAGACAATTGCTAAAAACAAAATGTGGTCAGTATTTGCTTGCTGTAATTTCTTGTCAGTTATTGCAAATTGCAAAATTGCAATGTATAAAAACAATAAAATAATAAAAATACACAAGTTAGAGAAAATCTTCCAGTAGTCATCATAATACCAGTTGATTAGTTTAAGACATCAGCTGCAATCAGATGTGCTCCATAAAGACTAGCACTGCACTTCCAAATTTTGGGAATAGGTTGCATGGCAACTGAACAATGGTGGTGCTGGCTATGCCAGCCTTTACAGTTAGTCACTCTAACCGAACCTGAGCATCATATGGGGACTCGTGCTCTCTTTTCAAAGATGACACTGCTGATGCTTCCTTTGGAGAAAAGGTGCCAAGATTTTCCTGGATAACAACATGTCATATACACACAGATTAGATTTGTAACTGGTTTTATAGCTCTATGGTTAAAAGACACAAGTAAAACATTCCTCAAAACATAATAGTATTAAACCATTTTAAAACTGTCATAATTCATCTTACATAGCAACAGCATACATAGCTGGGAGATCATTGCCTTTAAACCATAAAGATTCAAGTTATACTGAGAAATAATAGATGAGCATAGAAGAACAGAATCCCACATTGTTGTTTCTAATGACACTACCATTAAATGTTGATATTTTCTGCATAATATACTTACCTGAAATGTTGATACAAAAAGGCAAACCATGATGAAACATTTTGTGAATCTTTGTTGTCATAAAATATCTGAAGAGCATTTCATGGGTTTTGTAGTACAATTTGTTTCTTCTGCAAAACAATAACTTTAGGTAAGGAAATGTATGTCTCACTACAGGTGACAAATGATTTGATACAGCAGCATTTCTCAAATGGTGATACCAGCATCTATGGTGAGGACCAGGCCTGCTAATGGGGAGGCTTAAGTACTGAATATGCTGTGGAAATAATAATTAACTATCTGACATTATTTTACATAGAATTAGGCTACATGCAGGACAAAGGTCAATGCACATGTATATCTGATTGTGAATTAAGAGGAAACGAATGTATTAAGTCTAAATTTTTCTGAAATTTGAATGAGGACAGATCCAGATCATGGTCAAATGGGGCCCTAGGCAAGGTAATTGATATCCAACCCGCAGCTATTCCAGTGTCCCATTACTTGGCTATTTCACCCAGATACCATAAACACTGTTCAAACTGTTAGTGGATATACTATGTTCTTTACTTCTAACAATGATTACAGATATTTGGATTTAAAAGTTTTATTTCAAATTTTATGGAAAAAACACTGATAGCCATTTGCCAAACAAAGCAATACAGTCGCACAATAAAAACAGACTTAGCATAAAGAGTAAACTTCTCTGCCACTGAAACTCACATTCATTGAAACAGCACTGTAACCCACATGCAAAGCAAATGCATCTAGCCAGTGGTGGATTAAATTTACCTTTGGACTGTTTTTCAAACCAGAGGCCCCTTGCACCAATTTTTTGGACTATGCAAACATGCATGTATTCATTGATTTACCTTCTAATTGTATTAAATTATATCCCATGAACAATACAGCACCACTTGAAACCAGTAATGACAAACAGTAATGGCAGCAACAATGGAAGTTACTAAGTTTTTCTCTGTATCCACACCCACAAAATGGTCATGGCAGGTATTGACCAATGAGTTCTATACAACTGCAAAGAAGCATGATAAGCAAAACTGTTTATTAGAGAAGGGGCTTCTTACATTGTGAGTTCACTATGTAATCATATGGTTTCAGTGCGAAAGGTTTCACTTGTAAACGCTAGTAAAAGGCTTGTCATTTTAGGAAGCAAGAAACTACTACTGATGCATTTAGCATGGACCTATAGCAGCCTGCACATTTATTTGGGCAGTAATGCATTGCATTTTCAGTCTTTCAAGATATCATAGCAGGGATTTTCATCTCTGAGAAAACAAAATGGGGGGGGGGCATCCTTATCAACAAAATAAAACCTGAAAACAACACTTTTTTGCAACATGAACAGTATAGTTTGCTGCTGTACATGGTAAGGAGATCATATCCAGCTCCTATGGTTTGTAACATGCACTTGTTTCAGAACATGACCAGTACAGTTTAAGGTCAATTATTACCATAAAATTTCTCGCAATTATATAATGAAAATTATGGGCAGTTTACTGGAAACTACAGACCAATCAGCTTTTCAGGTACCAGTTGCCAAGACATGACAGGATACTCACAGGTTCAAGGTTCATAGGTGCTTGCTAGGCTATTGATCTGTGAGGATCTTAAGGACCCTAGCCTTACACTCCCATAGCAGTTTTTAGCTCTTATATTTGATATACAAATAATACTAATGAAACTACTGCAGAAATATATTGGCAATTTATCCCAATCTGACTTGTGTCAACATGGGTTTAAGAAGGGAAAATTATGCCTACTAAAAGTGGTCACCTTTTCCAAAGAAGACTCGTCTGCCACAGATAAGGGATAGTTGGTGCATGCAGCTTACTTGGATCTTGCCAAAGTATATGATCCAAGATTCAATTCAATGAGCTCAGATATGGTCTTCTGGATAGCCATCTGGCTCTCTGGAAGAACCCAAGTTATACGGTAGGTTACCACATGTCCACATCAATAGATATCATCAGCAGAATTCCACAAGGATCAGTATTCAATCCTTTACGTTTGTTTTTTTTTTTTTTTTTCTGAGAGGCTGCGGTTGACAGCGGTGCTGTTTTGATGAAAACATTTGCTGATGACAACAGAATTCGTAGGACTGCTCTCTAGATATAAAGATATATATGCCAGTATCCAGTGACTGTTACGTAGTGCTGGTATTAAAGGGATGGATTGAGTTTTACTACCAGGAAATTAAGCATCACCACATTTGTGAAGCAAATAATTTCACTGACCTAATATAACAACTCAGTCTGGAAACTACCATAAAGGATTTTGCTACATTCATAAATAGAAATCTTTCCTTTAATCAACATTTCAACACAGTGTTAATGGGAATATCAAGTCAATCTATGAAGATAATCGCTTCCCCTTTTCACTTATTGGCTTGACAAATCCTTGAGCATAATGCCCCAAAGTGTACTTTCTTAATTATCTACCTTAAATGGAAAGGGTGGAATGTTTGTGACCCAAAGAAGTGAGAGACCTGAACACTAAAGTTGTTCCAAAATGGTAAAAGAAACCATCATTATTGACAGTGTAATATTGCATTTATCTTATGACTCATGAGTGACCCACACCTAAGTTTAGAATCCAATGTGGGAAAAAACAGCCTACATGAAAATGCAATAAATCTTAAAATTTCTATTACCAGCGGTAGAAAATGAGAATAATTAATCCCATCTCCCTCATATGTGTAATACATGCTCTGCTTCCATGGAAAAGTGCCTGTTAAATTTACTTTTAAGAAGAAATGAGATTAATACATAGACGTAAATATGTTTCAGTATAGGAAAGCACAGTCATAGTTTCCTGTGGGACAGTAGGCCATCATCTTGATGTGAAGCAGTAATGCTATAGACCTATTAATGTGGTATAGAGTCAGAAACAATGTTTGCCAATATTAATCAATTATTTTCTTTTTATGGAAAGGATGATGGCTGGATTTTGTACAGACAAGGATAAATGGGAACTGCATTAAGAGGTACTGGTGCATGAAAAAAATGACTGGAGCCATTTTCTAGCACAGGGAATCTTCATATTTATAATGATTTTAATGTATATGAAGTAGTGACACTGGTGAGGAAGAAGATGAAGAGAGAGGTAATGAAAATGACATAGGATTACAGCAGAACAAAACAGAGAGTTAATGATATTAACTTCTTACTTTGTTTTACAGGCTTTGAGACCATCATTCTCTTTTTGCATATTGTATAACTCTGAGGAAGTCAATGAACTTCACTGTGATTCAGGGCCTCCTAAAAGAGATGATTGTGGTTAGAATGCTTTAATGCCGTTAAAAAATAAACAGAATGAAGGTGAATATATGTAATGATGAGATAAATGCAATAAAAGGTGCCGCTGTGTCTATTTACATCAAAAATAAATATACTTCAAGGCTGGTCAAACAGGACAATGCACTTCAGCTGCTCCATGTTCAAATCACCACAGGCAAAATCCATTTCCACCTCCTTGCAAGCTATAGGTCCCCATCTATGACCAAGGAAACCCATACCATGTATTTAAATTTATTAGAAACACGAACCATCCAACTCCATGCCATATTCATGGGTGACTTTAATTACCCCACTATTAACTTGGAATCGTATACAACATCAAACGTACATGCACAGAGATTCCTTTATTTTGTAAACACAAACTCCCTGGACCAGATAGTCAGTACACCAACCAGGGGTGCAACCATACTGGATCTGGTCCTCACTAATATGGGAGACTGCTGCGCACCCCCTACTGTAAAGCCTTCCCTGGTAAGGTCAGACCACAAAATGGTGTCCTTTGAAGTAAAAATAAAACCTGGACCCCCAACTAAACCAGGAATATTCAAGAACTATTCTAAGGCTAACCTCTTGCTATTAAGTGGGAACCTGGTAAAATTTCAAGCCTTTATAAACCCTGAGAACACTTCTGCTTATGCAGAAATGTTCACAGAAACCATGTACAAGCATGTTAATAGCTGCATAATGGCAGTTGTACCCACCAGGAAGAAGTACAGAACTAACTCAAACAACAAGCCACCCTGGTGGAATCACAAAATCAATCGGATGTATAACAGGAGGAAGAAAATCATGGCAAAAATTAGAAGGTGCAGCACCCAGCAGGATAAAAGCACTCTCATCAAACTAAACAAACATCTCAGAGGACAAATAAAGTCTACCAAAGCCAAATTTGAGGTAGGTTTTGCCTCCCAGGCCAAAGACAACCACAAAGCATTCTTTAGCTATGTCCGCAACCTCAAAGGCAATACACAATTGTGTGCAGAGCTCATTGTAAATGGAGCCACCTATACTGAGCCAGAAGATATAGCAAGCCTCCTGGCTGTTAAATTCAGCTCCAACTTTACTCCTTTCTCCCCCTCAACCTTCCCTCAGGAAATATCTTCAAATATAACTCCCACTACTATCGCTAGGGAACAGATCCTTAATGCTCTCTCTAAGACAAAGAACACTGCATCAATGGGCCCAGACAATATCCCAGGATGCCTTCTAAATAACATGAAACATGACCTATCAGGGCCTCTGGAATTACTATTAACTGCAGCCTCCAAACAGGCTTTGTGCCTCATGAATGGCACAAGGCAACAGTCATCCTTCTGCACAAAGGTGAGCCATCTACAGACCCTGGAAACTACAGACCTATAAGTCTCACTAGCCTTATATGTAAAGCCATGGAAAGAATTATCATTGAGATGATCAGTAGAGATATAGTAAACCTCCAGACACTGGACCCAACCCAGTTTTGTTTCATCAAGGGCAGATCATGCCCAATCTGCCTTGTGGACTTCTTTGAGAAGGTCACCAAAGCAATGGATGAGGGCAAAATCGTTCACACCATCTATGTTGACCTGGCTAAGGCATTTGACATAATACCCCACTTGGGCATTGTTGACAAACTCAAGAGGTTAGGTACAAACCCGTATGTTACCCAACGCATAGCCAACTGGCTCACAGACAGGACCCAGGAATTTAGAACTGAGGGGTCCACCTCTACGAAGAGGTCAGTCACAAGTGGAGTCCCTCAGGGATCAGTCCTTGGACCACTCCTTTTTGGCATTTACTTCTCAGAAGTCAAGGCCAATGTCAATGTCTAAATTTGAAGATGATTGCAAATTAGGAGCTGCCAATGAATCTCACACTGACACAAATATTCTCCAGGAGGTGCTGACACAAACAAACAACTGGTATCAGAGTCATGGACTGAAACAAAATGCCAAGAAATGCATAATAGTATCCTTTGGGAAGTCATCCATCCCTGGTAACTATCCTATTGACAACACACCCCTTAGAGTTGACCCAGTAGTCAGGGACTTAGGGGCATACATAGATAGTAATATAGCCTTTGATCATCACGTGTCTACAGTGGTAAGGAACTCATTCTATGTTGCGCAACTTATAAACAAAAGTATGGCATCTAAGTCCAAGGAAGTCATTGTTCCACTGTATTCAGCATTTATCAGACCTATCATTGAGTACAATGTCCCCTTTTGTATGTACCTAATGAGGCATATCCAACAACTGGAACATCCACAGAGGTTCCTCACTAAAAGAATACAGGGCGTAAGTAATATGCCCTATGCAGACTGCCTCAAGGCCCTATCCCTGTATTCTGTCTCCTACAGGCTTTTGAGGGGAGATCTATGCCTGGCATACAGGGGATTGTCAGACCCTACACTGATGCACCTCCTGCATATCCACAAAACAAACAGCACCATAATTACCCGTTCTAAAGACTTAAACCTTGCCTGTGATATAAATAGGACCTGCTGGAGAGATAGGTATATATCCCAGAGACTACCCCGTCTATGGAACAGGCTCTCCAGCCATGTGAAGCAGAGATCCTCCCTAATCCAATTCAGGTGCAACTTGGACAATTGGATGGGAAGCTGGAAATTCATCCCTGGTTTTGGCACCAATGTCTCTGATGTAAACAGGTAACCTGTAAATGGTTCATCTCCCAGGCCCATACTTACACTTATCAAGGGTATCAGAACTTGTCAGAGATTTGGGATGCATGGCTAGGCTTAAACAGGGCCTTGTGGTTTTTAGCCTAGTAAACACCTATGAACCTAAGTGTTAAAAGACTTGAGCTACAGCCCACAAAGAAGAGTTCAATACTGAAAAGCTGCTTCCTTGGACTGGGAAATAGAAAGGAAAGTGCAACAAGGGTTAGAAAAACAGAACAGGTAAAAGATAAAGAATATTATGTCTAGAATGAGACAGTAAGGCAGAGTTATTTCTGTGTTTTCAAGCAGAGTTTAACTTTACTCTTCTGCATTAGCTAACCTTTTTCAAACAGGAGAATTTAGAGATGTGTAAGTTTTAATTGTAGGAATCTTTGCTGGCAACTAAATTAGTAACTCTAGGTTAGTTCAGGGAACCCCTGTATCATGTTCCTAGTAATATGGGTGCACATTCAAAAGGGTCACCTATTTGCTACTTCAGCATTTAAGGATTGATTAAATGGCATTATTAGAAGATATGCTTTCTAATAAGGCCCAGTAATAATGTTGTACCTTAAGAATATTAAAGCTATTTTTGAAAAAAAAAAAAAACATTTTGCTTAAATAGTTCCATTGCCATATATTGGTTGAATAACTATGCTTAGGGTTACCACCTGTCCCACTTTGCAAGGGACAGCCCCTCTATGGGCAGTTGTGTCCTGCAAAAAATAATTGAAAAAATGGAAAATGTCCTGAGATATTAGGACAAAATTACTTCCTATATTTTATGTAATAGTTGCATAAAACAATTATTCTGTATCTGAAACACCTAAATGTTATAAGAAACAGAATAAGCAACTAAAATGCTACAAGAATAAGCTTTTATTTAGGCAAAAAAGTGATGTTCTGTCCTTGGTACTGGCCGTGGGTATGTTTCCCCCTGCAAAATCTGACGCTTGTATCAAAAATGTCCCACTTTGAGCATTTGAAAAGGTGGCAACCCTAACTATGCTGCCACTGCTTAAGCCTTAGTTTTGAAGGTAAAGGTCCATCTAGGAGCAATGACTAGAAAACAGCACCACTGCTTGAAACTTAACTAAAAGGTTAATGCAGCCTGAGTTTTGGGGAATGATTTTAGTATTCCTAGAGCTGATGTTCCAAAGTTTTTATGACATACAATCATTTCTCTGAAAAAAGAGATAGCATTGGAGTTGCACTGCTTAAGTGGTTAAATCACAAAATGCAGCAAACCACAGTACCCATACAAGGAAATTGACGGCATCAGAAACACCTTGTGGTATTTAATTAATCAGTTAGTATAGTTACCAGCATGTAGGAGTGTTTGATAAAGGGAAAATATAGTTATTTCAAGATATCACAGAATATAATCAGAGAGAGACAGACTAGAGACATAGACTTCAAAGAGAAAAACAGAAAGGACCTCAAGGGATATAGTGATTATTGGAAAGCGAAAAAAAAACAGAGGCTGCTCAGGCAAAAAAATGCTACAGTGTGCAAAAAAGCTGCAGAAGACTGAAAGGAAAACTGCTTTTAAAGAAGCAAAGGCAAATACAATGACAAGAAATAAGGAAAGATTTAACAAAAATGGAGAGTCACAGAAATGTCCCTTATGATAAAGGCTGGACAAATGCAAATCAATGAAACAGGGATTTATTTTTTTTACTTGTAGATAATTTAGTACTGAATAACTAACTCACTTGTTGAAGTAAATTAATTGCTTATGCCCCTGGCCCAGTCATAAGTCAAAATACAGATTATTAGCTAATAACCTGGTTACTGCATGCATAAATACCATCAATCTAGTTCCAACCATCTTATTCATGCACATACATAAAGATATAAAGAAGAGCCACACTCCTGAGTGTGTCATCCTTCAGAAGAGATGTTAAACTGAGGTCCCATCTGCTTGAACTTGTGGTAGCTCAGGTGTATGTAAAATAAAACATGGTAGCTATCAAAAAGAATAAATAAAGACTAAATAAATGCATAATACAATTTAAAGTGTTGTTAAAACAATTCAAATTTAGTCTGGTTAGACTAGCTGATATTCTAGTAGAGTAGTGCATGCACCAACATGATAAAGTATTGCATCTCCAGAGTATATTTAGGATAAAAATGCTTCTGTTGCTCACTATGAACCTTCCATATATATGGTCCATTATATGAGAATTCTTTACTTTCAACAGATAAATAAGAGAATAGGCTGAATAAAACAGTTATGGTTAGGGGCTCCTGCTGAAATTCCCTGGATTTTAACTGCAAACCTGTAAATAGTGAAACTGGAAGTGCATATGTAGGGAAGTGCATATGATAAGCCAGGGTTTCTGGCAGTATGCAGTACTGAGATACAGTGATTTGGCAGTCGATATATGTAAGTAGCAGGGGTAGATGGGGACAGGGGGCAAAACCACATGCAAAAATATGATGTAAGGGTGTAGTAAAGTGTTTTATAATTTTATCTGTGTTTAATATGCATTTTTTTTCTTCAGAGTGTCAGGGTTTCCAACATCCTGACTCCCATCCCCAATAAGGATACTGTCAGTAGTTTGGCTTTGTGGTCTCCTTAAAGTGATTTTGAGGCCAAGTGGCAGAGCAGAGGACTGAGCGAAAGTATTTCCCATTTAGATTTTTGCACATTCTTGCACTTCTCTGTGAGTAACCATTCACTCTGGCTAAGTACAACATGCTTGTGTTCAGACCAATGTGCAAGGAATGTGTAATGGAAAATCTTACTGGAAAAGACCTACCCTGGGATTCAGTAAGCCCTGCACGACGTGCAGGAATAGTGCAGGATCTGCTGCATGCAATATGTCTGCCGAGCGATTCAGTATAGAGCTCCCAGGACGTGCATGAGCGCCTACACTATTCCTGCATGAACACCACTGCCTTATGCTAATTACCTCATTTGCTGGTGAGAACCATGCAAATGAGGTGAATTAGTGATTCAGCAAGCAGGCAGGTGTTCGCGCAGGAATAGTGTAACCTGCAGAAATGTATTCAGTTACTAGCTGAATACATGTCTGCAAATGACAAAATGGAGGCATGACAGTTTGAAAGAAAGCATGTATTATATTTAGTAGGCATGCCAATATCCAAATATATGGCCATTTGCATGAAAAATATTTAAAATAAAACTTTTTTTTGGGCGATCTCGGCTGTTTAAGCATAGGGCAGCAGCGTGCAAATGGGATCGTGCCGAAAATAAAAAAAAAGGAAGGAAAATCAATTTTTACATAAATCAGCATTTTGCCATTATAGTCAATAGTATGCAGAATGAAAACAATGCCAGTGAATAGTGGTTGCTAAGGGGAAAGGGCCAGCCTAAGTGTGGTAACTTGGAGTAAGGCAGTGGTGTATGTAAATGAGAGGGTTTATACTGAATCACAAATTTCTTCTAAGTGTTACACTGCACTTAACTGTGTAGGTGCTCTAACACCACCGCGTAGCCAGGAGGACCAGCTAACATGAAAAGGGGGTGTGTCATGCTTGCTGCAAGTACATTGGAGCTCAGAGGCCCATGTTTGCCCTTAGCTAAGCACAGCTAAGGAAGAGGGCATGTCTGAGGCTGTATTTTCTTATTCCATGAAATGCAGTGAGTGTTCGCATCCAAGGAGAGCCCGTTCTGCTTAAAAGCACAGCATGCACCGGGCCTAAAACAAAAACAAAAAAAAAACCACAGGGAATAGCAGAGCTGTTTATATTTGAGCACCGGGAAAGCACGGCATGCATCAGGGCTTAAACGGGGAGGAAATGGGAAAGGTAAACAGCAGAAGGAAGACAATTAAGGAGAACTACCATAACTGGTAGGTGGAATGTATCAGAATCAGCCAATTACACAGGCAGCAGCCCAGCACACTACTATAAACAATGCAAACACCTTTCAGTTTGTTTTTTCCCACAACCTCTACACCATTTGTGTACACATTTGGGGGAATTTTAAACTGACAAAACTAACACAGCATTTTAGGGGCTGCTGTTGCTTTGATTTATCAGTATGTGCTTGAGACCGAGGGTGGTGAGGAGGATAATGCTGACAACCAACTCAGATTGAGGAGGAGGAGAAGAGTGTTCAGACCCAGGGTAACCTACCAGGTGCTACATGATCTGGAGATAGTAGAGCACTACATGGTGGACAGGGACATACTTTAGCAACTTGTTGAGCTATGCTGGCCTCACCTCTGGCCCAGAACCAACAGAGGGGAACCCATCCCAGTGGCTACCAAGGTATGTGTAGCCTTAAGAATACTAGCTACAGGTACTTTCCAAAGACCAACTGGGGATATCATGGGGGTCTCACAGGCATCTGCATCCAGGATACTCCACCAGTCTGGCAGTGGCAGTATGGCTTTGAAAGGTAAGAAGTCTGAAACTACAAATGTCTATGCCTGAACAATCTGATCTGTGGTCAATACTGTTATGCCTGAAGTCTGAAAGATAGGGCTCACCACTATGCTAAATGGGACCAAAAACCAAAATGTTAAGCAAATATCAGCACAGTCTCTTCAAATGTGTATTGTGTACAGATGTGTCACGCCCCCCCCCATAGTCCCATAAAAAGGCAGTAACTTGTCCCTAGCCTTAAGCAGCATCCAGTCATCAACTAGAGTGATGGCTCAACACAAACAGAAAGCAGTTGTCACTAACACCCACAGTCAACTTACTTGTGCCATCCCAGGGTTGTCCACTGCTGGCAGCCTGGAAACATATCAGAATGCACTGCTTTGCTACAGATGGCCTGCATCTGTCACACCTGGCCTACAGACCTGTGGCAAATGCCCATGCCTCACCCACAGTGCCCTGTTAGGGAGTGCCATGGGGTCCATAGCACCAACATAACACAATCTAAAAAATGCAAAGAAAGGACATGCTGCTAATTGCTTGGAGAAAACCTGCCAGTATCAGAGAGCCAAAAATCTCACCAAAGCCATGAATAATGGGGCAAAAAAGGTCCAAAGAGAAAGACACCTTTGAAATACTGCTCTAATAATGTAATAAAGTTGATGGAATGATAGTAGTAGTATGGAATATCTGATGGGTACGAAGTCAGAAACTGCAATGTCAATTGTCAGTAATATCTGACTTCAACCCTGAGTGACTTCAAAACACTTTTCCTTGAAAACCACACTCATTTGCTTAACCAACAAGATATATCAGTCATGAAAGTGGACACTCTGTGATGCTCTGTACAGTCGACAGCCAGGGCTAGGAGTCTAAACATGGGAATGCACTCATTGCAGGCAGTCTTAACCCTTGAAGATGGTGACATGTCTGCACCCACAGATCCCTGGCCCACAGCCATGGGAAGTAACACAGCCTTCCCTGATCACTTATCCTATGCAATATCCTGACACGAAAATGTGGCCAGCCAAGCAAAATGAGGTGGGACATTAATATATGTCAAACACACACCTCCAGGCTGGTCAAACAGTCTGACACACACAAGACCCTCCAAGTGCAGTCAATCTTTGAGCAGATCCCTATGCAAAGTGCTGGTAGCTACAGGCAAACACATCTGACCCAGAACACCCCCCCATATCTTATCCCCTACAAATCTATCCGGAGTCTGCCTGTCACCCTGATGCTGTCTGACTTATATTACTCAACCGTGGACTGGAAATCAGACCAGGCCAGAACATAAATGCACAGAGATTCCACCATTGTAATATATCACCAAGGTGCTGAACTGTTTCCACAGCTACAGCAGTCAATTGCTCATAGGCACACCTCTCAACAGGCTGGATGGTGCAAGAATGCGTAACATTTGACCCATAATTTTGGTGTGTGCATCATCCATCCTGTATTCCTCTGGTAAATCACTGTGATTATCTGAGAAGGTATGTCACACGGCACTGAAACAATAAGTGACAGTGTCAAATGGCATATATGTCAGATGTCTGCTAAAACAAGCCCTATAACCCTTGCAACCCATACATTACTGAGAGAAATAGTCACAATTACCATATGGCCCATTGTTCCCCCATTTTGATAGGCTATCTCCAGATATCCTGCACCAACAGGTTGAGTGGTATAGCTGTAGCACAAAATAAACCAGATTGGAGTACAACAATCCCTGGAATGGAGTCCCACGTGTACTATAGAAGGTCACACTGGGCATGCTCATACACAGAGAAATGTCAGTAGGATCTAGGAATGAACAGGCCTTCCCCACCCAGTGCACTTCTATTGCCCTACTTTAGCAGTCCTGAATATGTCTGTCACCATAGAAGTCCCTTTCTTCAGGCTTCAGCCCTATAAGCTCTGTGGCACATGTGATAACTGTGTAACACTATAATACAAACAACTAGTTAGGTAGGAGATCTAATCTCAGTCCTGGCAAATGTCAAAGTGTGTGTGTGTTTGTGTTTACAAGTTAAACCTTTTGGGTCCATTCAAACCCAGTATACTTTCCCTTTCCCACTTTAGCAGTTCTCCAGATATCAGTCACCTCAGAAGTCCCTTTCATCAAAACTCAGCCCTATAGGCTGTGTGGTGTGTGTGATAACTGTGTAACACTATAGTACAAATAACTAGTTATAGGATTTGTAATCTCGGTCCTGGCAAATGTCAAAGTGTGTGTATGTTTACAAATTAAAGCTTTTGGGTCCATTCAAATCCAATACACTTCCCCTTTCCCACTGTAGCAGTCCTGCAGATATCAGGTACCTTAGAAGCCCCTTTCATCAGGTCTCAGCTCCATAAGCTCTGTGGTGTGTGTGCTATAACTGCATAATACTATAGTCCAAATGACTAGTTAGGTAGGAGTTCTAATCTCAGTCCTGGCAAATGTCAAAGTGTGGTGTGTGTGTATTTGCAAGTTAAAAATTTTGGATCCATTCAAACCCAGTACACTTCCCCTTTCCCACTTTAGCAGTCCTGCAGATATCAGTCACCTTAGAAGTCCCTTTCATCAAGCCTCAGACTCATAAGCTCTGTGACGCATGTGATAACTGTGTAACACTATAGTGCAAATGACTAGCTAGGTAAGAGTTCTAATCTCAGTCCTGGCAAATATCAACCTGTGTGGGTGCATTTACAAGGTAAAGCTTTTAGGTCCATTCAAATCCAGTACACTTCCTCTTTCCCTACTTTAGCAGTGCTGCAGATATCAGCCACCTTAGAAGTCCTTTTCATCAGGTCTCAGCCCCATAAGCTGTGTGGCACATGTGATAACTGCATAACACTATAGTACAAATAATTTGTTTAGTTAGGAATTCTAATCACAGTCCTGGAAAATGTCAAACTGTGTTTGTGTCTGTGTGTTTACAAGTTAAAGCTTTTGGGACCATTCAAACCTAGTATACTTCCCCTTTCCCACTTTATCATTCCTGCAGATACTGGTCACCTTAGAAGTCCCTTTCATCAGATTCCAGCCCCATAAGCTCTGTGGCACATGCCATAACTGCATAACACTATAATACAAACGACTAGTTAGGTAGGAGTTCTAATCCCCGTCCTGGCAAGTGTTAAAATGTGTATGTATCTGTGTATGTGTTTACAAGTTAAAGCGTTTGGGTCCATTCAAACCCAGTGCACTTCCTCTTTCCCACTTTAGCAGTCCTGCAGGCATCAGTCATCTTAGAAGTCCCTTTCATCAGGCCTCTACCCCATAAGCGCTGTGGTGCATGCGATAACTGCATAACACTGTAGTATGAATAGCTAGTCAGGTAGGATTTCTAATCTCAGTCATGGCAAATGTTAAAGTGTCTGTGTGTGTGTGTTTACAAAGCTTTTGGGTCCATTCCAACCAGGTACACTTCCCCTTTCTCACTGTAGCAGTCCTGCAGATATCAGTCACCATAGAAGTCCCTTTCATCAGGCTTCAGCCCCATAAGCTCTCTGGTGCATGTGGTAACTGCATAACACTATAGTATAAATAGCTGATCAGGTAGGAGTTCTAATCCCAGTCCTGACAAACATTAAAGTGTGTGTTTACAAGTTAAAGCTTTTGGGTCCATTCAAACACAGTACACTTCCCCTTTCTCACTTTAGCAGTCCTGCAGATATCAGTCACCTTAGAAGTCCCTTTCGCCAGGCCTCCACCCCATAATCTATGTGGCATGTGCGATAACTGTGTAACATTGTAGTACAAATAACTAGTTAGGTAGGAATTCTAATCCCAGTTCTGGCAAATGTGCATGTGTATATCTGTAGTTTAAAGTATTTTGCGTCCTCTCTCACCCAGTACATCACCCATTGCCATATTTTTTAAGGGCTATTGATGTTCCTCACCTTAGAAGTACATTTGGATAACCTTTGCCCTATAAGCTCAGTGGCATGTGCAATGAATGCGTAACACTGCAGTAGCAGTAGATAGGTAGGGGTTCTAATCTCAGTCTGGACAAGTGTGTTTGTATGTGTGTGAACAGTATCCTGTCTGTGGGGAGGTTGTTGTGTTTGTGTGAGAACCATATCCATTGGGGGGGCAGGTTTTGCTACTTTTTGCTGTTGCCCACCCAGTACATGTCTCAGTGTCCACATTACAAGGCCCACAGTTGTCATCCACTGTAGAGGGACCTGTAGACACTCTGCAGCCCTATAAGCATTGCATCATGTGCAATAACTATGTGACAGTATGGAATAGGTAATAAGATAGGCTTCCCATCTAATCCTTGGATATCACTCCCCACTCAGGAATCATACACAAACACAGTCAGGTAGGCAGCCACACCCACATCAGTAGGTGGCCTGCAAACTGGCTCACAGATAGAACCCACAGTGTGAAAGCAGTGGACTCCATGTCAGACTGCCAAACAGTCACGAGTGGAGTCCCACAGGTTGTGGACCTGGGTTCCCTCATGTTTGGAATTCACAGCTCTGAGGACCAACCCGATACAAAGGCGCCCTGGTTGACAATGTTTGCAGATGACTACAAGGTGGGTGCTATTATTACCTCCCCATGTGAGGTTGACAACCTTCACAAAGGTCTCTC
This sequence comes from Protopterus annectens, assembly GCF_019279795.1. Taxonomy (NCBI): domain Eukaryota; kingdom Metazoa; phylum Chordata; order Ceratodontiformes; family Protopteridae; genus Protopterus; species Protopterus annectens. The sequence continues at coordinate 520,767,259 of NC_056731.1, forward strand.
TGAGACCTATGACTATTGTCAGAACCCTGGATATAAGCTCAATGCCAGATGATGTGCCACCATCCCCTTTGGGTATGACATGGCTCCCATAAAGTAATACATTGATGGTAGTCCACTGAACACTGATGTTGGTATAATGGAACTGGGAACAAAGGTTGACAGTGAGCTCTATGGTGACCACCACAGTGCCACTGTTATCCAAAAGTCCTTCCATGTGTCACTTCTCCTGACTCAGGGTGTTGAATCCGGGAAGTAAAAGGGCAGTGTTTCCCTGTACACTCCCCTCAGTAGGTCAATAAAGGTGTACTATAGCCCATTTGCCATGTATCCCACTGTACACCAGCATCAACAGGAGATGCTGCAAATGTACCTCACAAAGAGGATCTTAGGTACTACACACTTGCCCCATATGGACAGACTCCAACAACTGCAATGAATCTTTGTCTCATATTGGCTGTTTAGGTGTGATCTCTGCTGACATACACAGCCATGTCTGACCCAACCCTTTCAGGAATGCTACATCTGAGGAAACCAATCTGTCCACACAACATGCCCCAGATACCTCAACCCCATCCTCACAATCAACAGGACATGCTGGAGGGACAAGTTCACAACCCAGAGACTGGTCACACTATGGAATAGACTCCACATACATGTCAAGTTGAGCACATCACTGGCCCTCATCAAGAGAAATCAAGAGGAGTTGATGGGGACTAGAATACCCACCCTGGAAATCACTCCAGTGACTATACTCAGTAGACACACTGGGGAGTATTGTCAGGTGGCATGATGCCAGTGTATTCCCATTGGCTAGCCTTGTAAAGCCTCCATGGCCATTTGCCATGTACACACCTATGACTCTTTGAACCCATGGATCTCAGTACAGTAAAATGTGTATGCATTAGTGTGTCTGAAAGTGTTTGCGAGTGTGTAAACATGTGAGTGAAAGTAGTTGGTGGCCTGTCTCACCCAGTACAACTACCATTCCCATACCTTACAAGTGATGTAGATGTCATTCACTATATAGGTACCTTGGAACACTCCACAACCTATAAGCTCTGTGGTGTGTGCAGTAACTGCATAACACTATAATACCAATAACAACATGGCTAGGGGTTCGAAAATGAGTCCTGGCAAGTGTGTGTGTGTGTGTGTGTGTGTGTGTGTGTGTGTGTGTGTGTGTGTGTGTGTGTGTGTGTGTGTGTGTATTACTGTGTCCATATGTGTAGATTGCAGTATTTTGTGACCTCTCTCACCCAGTACATCACATATTGTCATAATTTGCAAGGCCTGGTGATGTCCTCACCTTAGAAATACCATTGGACAACTGTCACCCTATAACCTCCATGGTATGTGTGATAAATGCGTGACAATAAATTGATAGGTAAGGGGTTCTACTCCCAGTCCTGGCAAATGTGTGTGAGAGAAGAGTATCTTGTTTGTTTGTGAATGAATGACGGGCATGGATTCATATTGTATGCCATGGTACACACAGTACATATTCCTCACTCTACTGTATGAGGTCCACTGCTCACATCAACCGTAGTGGTATCTGTAGATACTCATCAGCCCTATAAGTCCTGTGCAACAGTATGGAATAGTATGGTACGAATAACAAAATAGGTTGGTCTGCTAATGTCAGTACTGGCAAGGGTGTGTGTGTGTGTGTGTGTGTGTGTGTGTGTGTGTGTGTGTGTGTGTGTGTGTGTGTGTGTGTGTGTGTGTGTGTGTGTGTGTGTGTGTGCGCATGCACTGGTGTGTATAGCAGTGGTTGTGAGTGTGTAGACTTGTATGCGACACTATTATGAGTACTCTCACACCCAGTACAGCCACCATTGCCATACCCCACAAGGCCATGTGATGTTATTCACCTTACAGGTACCTTGTAACAGTCATCACACTAGTAGTCCTGTGCTACCTTCAATAACTGCATAATACTGTGGTACCACAACTTGATGGATAAGAGTTCCAAACACAACACTGGTAACACTGTGATCCTGTGTGTGTGTGTGTGTGTGTGTGTGTGTGTGTGTGTGTGTGTGTGTGTGTGTGTGTGTGTGTGTGTGTGTGTGTGAACAGTATTTTGGTCTACACAATATCCTCTGGGGTTGAGGGTGTTAGCAATCTGAGGTGTGTTCCACCCACCACACTTACCATTGTCCACTATACTAAAGCTGATGTCAACCACCATAGACTGGGATACAACCCCTCAGCGCTATAAGCTGTGAGGCACATGTAAGAACAGTTACACAGACCTGGGAAGTGTGTGCAGATACCGCTGTCCCCTGACAATGACGTGGTCGATGTGTTACTACACTGCCATACCCCTTGTTGGTGATGTCTGCAGGGCCATATCCTGCTGACACACAGATACCTGGAACACAAACAGAGTACAGCATGTGAGAACACATTCGCTTAGTGTTACTAACACCAGTAATGCATCATGGCTGAAAAGGTACACACACACTCTGATGTGTACACATTACAAATGCCAGATGACAGCACCTTACACAGCATGAAATAGCTACACTCTATTAAAGTCATCTTGTGCATCAGACCCATATAAACATCTCTCTGCATCAATGGTATGAATGGCATGGATGTGCCACAGGTATCATCTATGCACAGGGTGTTGTGTGGGTTTGGCAGAAGCCTAGGCTGGGCCACATGGTTGACATCATGTGTGTGTGTTTGGAAGGTGTTCATTAAATGGGTAGTGCAGGGGTGGTGTGTGTGTGTGTGTGTGTGTGTGTGTGTGTGTGTGTGTGTGTGTGTGCGTGTGTGCGTGTGTGTGTATGTGTGTGTGTGTAGGTGACTTTTCTGATGGTGATGTGTGTGTGTTTGTATGCACAAAGTCACACCATGTGGGTGCCCTACACAGGGGTATTTTGGACAGCTGTGGGCCATACACAGCAGAGTGTACAGTTCACCATTTCTGGCCATGGACACAGGAACTGGGCCTGCTGAGGGTATCAATGGTACAACCAGGGCTGAGTCCAGATGCAGTACTACTCCCCGCTGGTGACTGCTCCCTGCTGGATCCACATCTCTTTGGGAACGGCCAGGATCAAGTGCCCATGGCCTGCTGCATCGTGGCTTGGAAAGCACACCCCCCTTCAGTAGTACTGCTGGTACTGCCAGCATGGGAATGTGATGGTGCATGTACACGTAGACCCTCAGCTGATCATGGTGCTGCCCTACAGCCACATGGCTGCTGGTCAGTGTCTGCCAAATGCTCAAGCACAGATATTCCACGGTTGAGGAGTGCCAAGGTCTCCCCCACCATCTATACATGACCACAGTATGCTCACAGATGACTGTAGTGAGTTCATATTGCCATGGACACCAGGGACGTGCTCACCCATGACCCTGTGTATATGTCTGGTATTATGTTCATTACGTGCCTGTGCCCCCATGACAGCCTGAGACATGTCTGGTGACTGCTGCCATGGCACTTGCAACAGAGGCATGACAAAATGCAATCCTCCTCTGAGCACCCCTGCCCATCTGCCTATGTGGGACCTTGCCAGCAGTCTGGCTTTGTCTATTGCCTGCACCCTCACTTGCCATAGTCACCACAGTAGCCTGTTCCATACCACCAGCCACCAACTGTCCATTATCTGTGGCCACTTGTGATGGGGTATGTGTGAGCATTGTGACTGTGTGCGGGGATGGGGTTCGCAATAGTGGGATGCCAACTGATGGCACAGTATCAGTCCCTGACAACCCCATCTGTACCTCAATATGAGTATCATCATGGTCAGATTCTGCAGAGACACTGACACCAGTATCAGAGTGGGAGGGACCACAGCAACCATGCCCACCTGTGAGGGGAAAAACAACATATGTAAATCACTACTGGCACCATAAGGTTTGCTGGTACACACACACACACACACACACACACACACACACACACACACACACACACACACACACACACACACACACACACAGGTGAGGTCCCTCAAAGGCATTACACAGATCTCACATTAGCCGACTGGGGGCATTAACGACACATAGTCAGACAATAACATACACACTCTGGATGGACCCTCAGCATCATGCAGTGCAGCCCTTTCCAATTACCGTTACTACTAATATACTAATATACGCCTCTGGGATATGTGAGTGGTGTTAGTAGGTGATGGCCCTTCACCTAGCACACACTGCACCCTATGTAAATTATTGCCGTTCACCTGTATAGCACTGTGGCAACTCCTACAGAACATACCCCCCAACTGTACAGGGTTTTGCCAAATGTCTACATGTGTGGCTCATATGTTTGGTCTGTTCCTCAGAACTCCTGTGTTTGTCTGATATATTACTGGGTTGGCCTGTGGAATGGTGCCACTAAGTAATGTCCTAATTGGAGGTGCAGACTGCCTAACCTGCAGTACATGTATTTTAAAACAAAACCGGTTACCCAAACAACTTCCCCAGCTTACAGTGGATATAGTAAGTGTACACACACCTATTAACATGCCAGGTTTTTGTGATATATCACTTGAGACCTCAGAAATCAGGTCATAACGTTGCCATCATTTCATATGACATATAACCTGTGGAATCCAACTGAACAACATACACATCAGTTACAGGTAGCGTCTGGCAACTGAAATAGGTACAATAGTCTGGTTGCATGAGTGTGCACACCCTTAAAGCAATACTCTGTTAAAGTAACTTTTGATTTAATCATAGCATGCAGTCCTCTTGGGAAGGTGTCTATCAGCATGATACATCTTTGACTTGCCAATGCTCGCACGCTCTCCCTTGGAAAACACCTCCAACTATGTCAGATTGCAAGGGCATCCCCTGTGCACTCCTCTCTTTAGGTCACCCTGCATATATCCTATTGGACGTAGGTGTGGGCTCCGACTAGACCAGTGCAGAACATTGCACGTGTTCTGGTGAAGCCATTCTTTTGTTGATATGGATGTATGGTTTGGGCCATTGTTGTGTAGAAAGGTGGAATGCCTCACCATCCACAGCTATGTGGCAGACACTGGAACATTTTGGAGACACAAGGGACCAGTGTTTGGAACTGTTCATAATCTCCTATAACTTGGCTAAAGCGCCAGTTCCAGCTTGTGAACAGCAACGTCAAAGCAGGACACTGCCATCCCCATGCTTCACTGTGGGTGTGGTGTTGTTGTAGTGATGTGCAGTGGTGATATTGTGCCAAACACACCTGTCAGCCTTGTAGCCAATGAGTGCAACCATAGTCCCATATTATCATAACACATTTCCCACTTGCTTTTTGGAGACTTGATGTATTATTTGTAGATTTTCACCAGGACTGGATATTGTTTGGTGTGAGGAACTTCTGCCATCTTCCAACTCTATCCTATAGGCAGGATATGTGGAGACCATTGTAGGTTGTTGTGACATGTAGTACACATCCAATAATTGCTGGAGATCCCTTCTACTCCTTCACTGCTGCTGTAGGGCTCCAGGCTAGTTTTGGTCTTGTTTTCTCATAGACTTTGGTGGGATGTCCACTCCTTCACAATGTCACTGTAGCCCCATATTTTCACCACCTTTTGATGACTGTCTGCACTGTGTTCCATGGTATGTTCAATGCTGTGGGAATGTTTGGGCACCCTTCTCCAGGCTGATACATCTCAAACATGTGGTCCCTTAGCAGCTCCATCAGCTTTATTTGAACCATGGCTGTTACTGTAGCAGGCAAGTGGGTATACGTTGGGATAATCCTGGTAGGACAGCTGACCGTTAGTTGCTGTTAATCAAAGAGTCTCTGTAATTGATGGCTGTTGTGTACACAATGAGATGTACTGATGTAGTTATATGGAAAGCTGCCTCAACACAGTACTAGCTTCAGCCTGTGCACACATATGCATCTAGGTTGTTGTACTATGGTTATATGTCATTATTGTTCCCATGACAGATTTGTTTGCATTACAATTGAATTGTACAAGTTATAGTTCACACGAAAGGTTGGCAGTATTCTGAACTTGTCTGTTGTGCTGTCATTTTTGTATATCGCACATACCTGGCATTCTAACAGGTGTGTACACCATTTATATGCACTGTATACCACTGATTTTACAATATGACCCTATTTTTGGGCCTTTGTCCCCCCATTTTGTCAGTCTTTGTCCAGGTGTCCTGCGATGGCAGGTTGTGATGTATGCTACAGATATGTGACATCTCCTGTAAATAGGCCCCTGTCATGACCACCATGATGCAATGCAGTAAACACCATCACAGGTGAACATGCAGATATTGCCAAATGGCTGAGTGTAACAGTTGTGTGCATGGTCACATGCATTAACCTTAGCATGCCTGAGGTACTGGTGAGCCACAACAGGGAAACCCCATATTTACTGGGTTCAGGCTTCTGTCCCATGTGCAGACCAGAGGGATCTATGTAGTTGTGAGGTAGAGGTATTGTCAGCAGATTCAGATTAGGCATTGTTACAAGATGAACGCTACATTTCTGCACAGGTACAGTACAAACTATGATATTACACAATTTGCTGTCCTTCACCATAGATGTGCACTTGTGTGCATTACTACATCCCACCCATTAATACATTTTGCACTGATATATGCATCTAGAGACTCTGTAGAAGACAATTTAAATGCAATCTCATTACATTGATGTGCACTTTGGCCTTACCCGGATGCTCCTCGTCTGCTGCCTGGGTGCAACCCACCTACACAACTGTTGTTTGCCATGTTTGAGTTTGTGTGGGGGCTACCCCAAAGTTGGCATAGAGCTCCTCTGTCTCTGTAAGTGGGACCTGTGCAGCTGGCCTTCCACCGGTAGCAGTTCAGTCCCCCACTACAGCAGCAGGCCTTTGCTGGGTATGATGTATCAGGTCAGTTGCTCTATGCCTGACCTGATCATATGTGCATCCATGGTGGCCCAACACATTCACTCTGTGAACAATTTCATCTGACAGGGCAGTCTGCTCCTGCAGATATTGTCGGCAATGTCCAGAAAGGATGCCATAGTATCAGATTACAGCTTCTGTGATGGCTGCTGTCTCTGTATTGGTGTAAAGCATTTGCCACTGCATGGCACCTGGAGGACATCACAGGAAAACACATCACATGACCTCAGACATTGCCCAGAGTGCTTTACAGAGCCAGCACATGCATATGGACTATCATTAGCCACCACTTGCAAACACAACATACCTCTGTACCTGGTAGCACTGTATGAACATGCATTGTATTCCTTGTCCTGATGTGTCATGTTCCCCCCAGTGAGGGCCAGTGCATTGCATAAATCACCATTCATCATTCACGTTTGTGTAGAGGGATGATAGCGGCTGTGTTCCTTGCAGATGGGATGTCAATGGTGCTCAAGCTTTGCTGCATACAGAGTGTAATGGATCTGGAAGCCTGGGTTCATGTAGGATGCAGACAGGAATGTTATCAGGCCCCAAGGGAACTTGCTTTTGTCAAATTTAATTAAGCAGTTTGGATCTGATCCATGATGATGAGGGGAGGGGTGCGTGTGCTGTGCATATACACCTATACTGATGGTGATCTAGGGTGGTGATGTCTGCCCTAAACCTGTCTTCAGCAGGTTGGCTGTAGCTATGGTGTGTGTGTATGTGCTGTGATTGATCACCATTACAGGGTGGGTTGGGTTGGTGCCTCTGAGACTGCAGACATATGTCAAGATGGCCTTGTGATTGCCCTTAGTGGATGTGTCCAATTTGTACTCATAGCTAGCCTTACAGTAATCCACCTGTGACCTATTATGCTCGTTCAGACAAAGGTTGACTTGCCACCCAGTTTGTGCCTGCTCCTACTTTGCCCTGTATAACCAATATAGCATCACATTATGTGTTTTGTGCATTGCTGCTGTGCAGCAAAGGGGTTTTCTCTACTTTGGTGGAGACAGGTTTTACAAGTAAGGTATTGCTGAGGCCATACAGTTATGTGGGTGGTCATATATCTGTTTGTAGTAGGCATGGACACAGGGTCAGAACACAGTTGGCCACCTCTGCAAGTTCAATGTGATACTCATGCTTATTATACTACCCATGTCTGTGTCAGGGCAATGACCCCACCAGTAGCTGTAGAGGTGTAACTCTGTTGGATGCACAGAAACTAAGTTTACACATGTGTACAACATGTACATCTTATTCACCTGATGTTTTGCATCCCATGTCAGTTGTTATGAGGCAGCCAGATACACCTACCCATACATACATATGCACAGGTAATCCCTGCTATACATTTCCATTCTATGTCAGTGTGGCACACTGTAATGGCAGTCTTGCTGCTCAGTCAGTCATGTCAACCTGTTAGGGCAGTACATCTGTAGGACAACGCACATACATGGTGGGCTATGGGCCGCAATTAGTGACACTTTCTGCATATTGCTGTAATACACATATGTCATTTGATAGTGCAGTAGCCTTTGCATTCACAGACATACTCTGGAGGATGTCTGATGCTCATATGGCAGGCAGAGAAGTGAAAGGCTAGGTGTTTGGTAGTGAGGGTAGGAACTGTTAATGTTGTGAGTATGACTGGTATGGGAACAGAGCTAGCTGATATGCTGGACAGGTGAAAGGTGGATATATTGTGTGTGCCAGACACCAGATGGAAGAGGTGTACAGTGGTGTGTATCAGAGTTGGGTACAAATAGTTCTATCATGGTGTGTATGGGAGGAGAAATGGTGTAGGGGTTAACCTGAAGGAACATTATGCCAAGAGTGTTTGTGGAGGTGATAAGAGTGTTGGGTAGGGTGATGTTCAGGAGGGTGGGAGTTGATGGTGTAATGTTGACAGTTGTTAGTGCATATGCTCTGCTAATTTCATGTGTGATGGATGAGACAGATGTACTTTGGTGTGGTTGAATGAAGTGGTGATGCGTGTACCCAAGGGTGAGTGAGTGGTGATTGGAGTAGATTTCAATGGGCATGTTAGTGAAGGGGACAGAGGAGATGCGGAAGTGATGTTTAGGTATGGTGTTAAGCAAAGGAATTCAGAAGGTGAGATGGTGGTGGAGTTTGCAACAGAGATTGGACATGGGTGTATTACAAGACAGATAGGCATAGGGTGAGATACAAGAGTGGAGGAAGATGCACACAGATGGATTATCTCCTATGCAGTTGGGCCTGTTTGAAGGGGATTGGTAACTGTAAAGTGGTGACAGGGGAAAGTCTAGATGTTAAGTTGTCAATCTCACCTTCATTCTTGCTGGATGGGTTCGGAGCCGATCCTCGGCTCCGACTCGGCACTTGCTAAGCTCAAGAGCTAATTTTACCAGCTTGAGGCAACCCTATATCCCATGATGCAAGGCGGAGACTACCCAGATCTCGTTTGCCGCTTCGCTAACGAGGTGCCTTCTTTTACCAGCTCTAGGTAAGTGAACAGTTTTTGAGACTTTTCGTCTACCCCCCTTTAAATTTATATATATATTTGTGTTTTGTTAACCTAATGACTTACTTTAGCCCTATTCCCGTCAGTGTTCCCTTTTTTCGAGTAATTTATTCCCTTTTCCCTAGTTAGGCCTTAGGCCTTCCCTCCCTAAATTTTTTCCTGTCAGGGATTGTTTGTGTATGACTGTGTGTTATCCCTGTTTATTTTAAATTGTTGGACTGAGTGTTTTTGTGTGTGTGTTACTATTGTGTTTCCTCGACACAGTTATGTCGAAGGACACTAAGGTCTCAGGCTTCAAGAAGTGTGACTCGTGCTGTCAGAAGATGTCTCTGACAGACGGTCACACTTCTTGTGTTTATTGCCTGGGACCTTCGCACCTGCAGAACTCTTGTGCTATCTGTCATGCTTTCAGCCCAAGAGTCCTGCAGGAGCGAAAAAATAAGCTGATATTAAGGGGCTTATTAAAGCCCGAGAGCTCCCCGACTAAGTTGGCACCCTGTTAAGCCTTCGGCTCAGACTTCCAAGCTGTCGGCTTCAGGTTCATCCTCACCAGGTTCGAGATCGGCTCCGGCTGGAGCCGATCCTTCCACCTTACCAGTCTCAGGATCGGCTCCATCTGGCGCCGATACTGTCAAATCCAGACACTCAGTGTCGGCTCCGACTGGAGCCGACGTATCTTCGGCTCCGTTGGCTCCATTGATCTCAAAAAAGAGATCTCGATCCCCTTCAGTGGAATCTATACATTCGGCTCCGAGATCACCCTTGCTCTCGGAACGGAGCCATTCTTCTCGGTCATCCAGGCTGTCTGATCACGACCTCGAGAGAGTGGTGAGTAGACTATTAAAGTCTCAGGCATTGGCCCAAATACTCCACAGCCCATCTCAACAGACGGTAGCTATTTCACATCCACCAAACATTCCTCCTTCGACTCTCTTACAGAGCTCGGAGCCGGAGCTCCTCAGAACCGGCACCGTTGTGACTTCGGAGCTGATACCACCCCTTTCGGCTCCGTCGTCCTCGGCTCCGATTTCCTCCTTGAGACCTTCATTGGAGGGATCCGGGCATCTGGTCTCTCTCGGCTCCGAGGGGCGAGTGGCATCAGACCCTTGTCCGACCCCGTTCTCCCTCTCGGAGCTTCGGCGTTGGTGAGCTCGGCCCCGACATCTGCCTCGGAGCCTTCTCTCTCGGTGAGGCCTGGGGTTCCTATCTCTTCGGAGCGGGAACTTTCTGGTCTCTCTGACGGGGGAGCCTTCTAGGTGATGAGGAGTGTACTAGCCCCTGGGCTTAGTCAATGGACAGTTCCGTCAGCTCCTCCCACTACAGTGCCTGCTGACGTCTCTTCCCACTCTCTTGCTCCCGGACCCAGAGATCCAATGCCTCAGGTTTCCCAATTGGGAATATCTTCCTCTTCCGAGGCTTCTCCTGATCCGTCAGGGGAACCCCCGCATAAGAGGACATGTAAGAGGAAACATCTAGACTCCCCTGAGTCTACTACATCATATACTGACTTGGATGAGTTGGAGGGATCCCCAAGGTCTTCCTCTGAGGATGTCTCATTTTCAGACATCCTTGAAATCCTTAAGCAGAGGGGGAACTGGCCCTCCCTTAATCCTTCCGAGGACGAGTCAGTATACCTGGAGGCGTTCGGATCTCGACCCTCCACCTCCTGGGTGTCTCTGCCTTTCGACCCTATCATGGAGGTAGTGGCTCGGAAGGCATGGATGGCTCCGGATTCGGTGGAACCTATCCCTAGGAGGCCTTCAAAATTTATTATGGCCCCACAAGATAGACAATATTTAACAAAGGGTGTCCCAGTTGATGCCATGGTGGTGGCTGCTGCCACCAAGAAGGAATTAGCTGATCCTTCAGTACCTGTCCATCCTCCTAACAAGGATTCTAGGACTATGGACAGGTACGGTAAGCGGATTTTTTCTTCAGTGACTTTTGCCATGAGATCGCTGAACTACTTATGCCACTTCACCCGCCTTCAAAGAGATGTTCTTAAAGAGTTGGGAGAAGATTTACAGGATCCGTCAGCTGCTGGGTCTCAGGATAAGATTAGCTCACAGCTAGGAATCCTTAACTCCATTGCTAACTCCTCCACGCGGCTCATTTCTTATGCAGCCGATGGAGCGAGTAGGGCCGCAGGCACAGGAGTGGCTTTAAGGCGTCAGTCCTGGATGCGGCTTTGTAATTTTGCAGACCCCTTCAAGGCGTCCTTCACAAACTCCCCCTTTGATGGCTCGACGTTGTTCGGACCTCAAGTGAAAGACACTTTGACTAGATGCGAACAAGATGGCAAGACTCTTTCTGCTGTAGGAGTCCATTTCTCCACCCCTTCTAGACCTTACCCCAAAGGACAGAAGGGAGGGAAAATGTGGTTCCGCAAATCTCAAGGAGTCACGCCTGATGCACGAAGTCAGTTTACCCCAAGAGCCAGAGCGGGTAACAATAATAAACGCGCCCCTAGGGGCAGAGGTGGTCCGCAGAATCAGGGTAGCAGAGAGCCTTTTTCTGACAAACCCTTCCAGCATCCCTGAGATGTTGCCCGATTGTCCGCCTTCAGAGGCAGTCGGGGGAAAATTATCGCTGTACCCAATAGCCTGGCTTTCCCTTTCTCAAGACAAATGGGTACAGTCAATTATATCCGAGGGTTACAAAATTCCCTTTATTCAAACCCCAATTCAACAAAAGGGAACCCTTCCAGACGTTCCACCCGGTCTAAGGGAACTAGCAGTACTAGAAATATCAAAACTGCTAGTAAAAAGAGCCATCCAGCCAGTCCCAGCAGACCAAATAGGATCCGGAATTTACTCAAGGTTCTTTTTAGTTCCAAAAAAGACAGGGGACTGGAGACCAATATTAAATCTGAGCAAACTCAACAAGTTTGTAAAGAAATCAAGATTCCGGATGGTCACGCTTCAGTCCTTTCTGCCCTTTCTGGGCAAGGACAATTGGATGTGCTCGATAGATCTTCAGGATGCGTACTATCACATAAAAATTCACAGACGCTCCAGAAGATTTCTCAGCTTTCGGCTGGGGACCAGTCACTTCCAATTCAGAGCCCTGCCCTTTGGACTCACTACAGCCCCCAGAGTGTTCACCAAATGCATGGCAGTGGTTACGGATCACCTGAGACGTCAAGGATTCCAGGTGTTTCCATATCTAGACGACTGGCTCCTCACTGCCACCACCAGGCATCAGCTTCTCCAAGCCAGAAATTACACCATTCACACTTGCAGAGGGCTAGGAATTTCTATAAATTTTGAAAAATCTGCCTTGTCGCCTTGTCAATCTATTACTTTTATAGGCGCAAGATTGGACACCGTACAACTTTCAGCAAAGTTAACAGACCAAAGAATCTTGGACATTCAAAGACACGTCCAGGTGATTCTTCTCAGCAACAAAATTCAGGCCAGATTTGCTCTGAAGGTACTGGGTCTTATGGCGGCCGCCATAACACTTCTTCCCCTTGCCCGCTTTTACATGCGTCTTCTACAATGGATGCTATTCACCCAATGGTCTTTTCAACAACTTCCCATGCGTCACGAGATCATAGTAACTCCAACTTGCAAAAGACATCTGACTTGATGGATATCGTCCCCTCAAATCCATCAAGGCAGACCATTTGTTCCTCTTGCCCCGGTTGCCACGGTTACATCGGACGCCTCCCTGATCGGGTGGGGGCATTATCAGGGCAGAATGGTCCATGGCACTTGGCAACCTTTCGAGTACCATCTGCACATAAATGTTCTGGAGATGAGAGCAGTGCTTTTAACGTTGCAAGCCCTCAACGACTCTCTTCCCTGGGAACTATTGCAGTCCAAACGGACAATATGTCCGTGGTGGTATATAAACAAACAGGGTGGAACCAAGTCCTATCCACTGTGTCGAGAGGCTCTCAGACTTTGGCAATGGGCAATCTCCTCTCACCGGTTTCTGATAGCAACGCACATCCCCGGGAAATCCAACATCATAGCGGACAGATTGAGCAGAGCTATTCTCATGCCTCATGAGTGGTCTCTCAAACAGTCAGTGACGGAAGAGATTTTTCAGAAGTGGGGCCTTCCTTGCTGCGACCTTTTCGCTACACCTCAAAACAGCAAATGCCCAGACTTCTTCTCTCTTCCCCTTCCAGGCCATCCCCAGAGACGCTCTAACCCAAGATTGGCCCGGGACTTCTTTATGCCTTTCCCCTTTTCGCTGATACCTCAGCTAATTCAGAAAGCAACCCTTGAGAGCCAAGTTGATTCTCATTGCCCCTTATTGGCCTCGACAGATATGGTTTCCATTCCTACATCATTACCTCTTGGTACAGCCATGGCATCTGGACCCGGTTCCAGATCTTCTGACCCACCAGTCGGGTCAACTGCACCAATCCATACCTTCTCTCAACCTCACTGCTTGGTTGCTCCACTTCCATCCTGAGCCAGGCTTCCTATGATTTCTAATCCTGTACGGGATATCATAGTAGCTTCCCTAAAATCTTCTACCAGAAAGATTTACACTAGTAAATGGCGACGTTTCTCTTTCTGGGCAAAAGCTAGGAACATAGACCCCTATACTGCTCCAATTCATTCGGTATTGGACTTCCTAGTTGACATTTTTCATTCAGGATCCTCTTCTTCCACAGTGAAAGTTCAACTGGCAGCCATTTAAAATTTTCATATAGGCTTTTTGGACCACAACATTATGTCACATAAACTTTGCAAGGCATTCCTTCGAGGTATCTTTTTATTGAAACCTCCGATTAGAGACCCCCCTCCACAGTGGGATCTAAATTTAATTTTAACATCCTTGATTCTTCCCCCGTTCGAACCTGCAGCTGCCTGTTCTTTGAAATTGCTTTCTTGGAAGACACTTTTTCTAGTTGCCATTACTTCTGCCAGGAGAGTATCTGAGCTTCATGCTCTCTGTATTCGCCCTCCCTATCTAATATTCCACAAAGACAGGGTATCTCTAAGGACTAATCCGTCTTTCTTACCAAAGGTGGCATCGCAGATGAACCTAAATCAATCCATTGATCTTCCAGTATTTTTCCCGAATTATTCTGATAGAGCGGAACAAAAGTTACATTATCTCGATGTTCACCGTCAGCTCAGATATTATCTGGACAAGACTAAAATTTTTAGGAAATCTGATCAACTATTTCTTTCCTATGCAGAGAACAGGAAAGGCCTTCCAGTTTCTAAGGTAACTTTATCTAGATGGCTGTCTTCTGTGATCACTTACATTTTTCAGCTCAGAAGCAAAGAGTTGATTTCTAACCCAAAAGCCCATTCTACCAGAGCTCTAGCTACATCTACAGCTTTTCAAGCTAGACTTCCAATAGACACTATTTGTGCAGCAGCCACATGGGCCTCTCCTCATACCTTTGTTTCACATTACAAATTAGATTTGGCCTCCAGAGACAGAGCAAATTTTGGTTCCACCGTTCTCAAGAGTCTGTTCCATTGAGCCACCCAGGATAGAGGTGCTAGGGACGCGGTCCCAACCGTCCCATCCAGCAAGAATGAAGGCGAGATTGACAACTTAACATTTAGAAGTTATGTACCTACCATAATATTCCATGTTAGTTGTCTTCTCTCGCCTTCTTTCTTGCATCCCGCCCTCCATCCCCCTAGCCTGGTCAGACCGGGAAGATTATGCGTCTTCTATTAAGAGGTTATTACCTTTTTCTAGCTGTTCAACTTCTAGTGTCACTAGATTACGTTGATACTTTCTAGAGGGTTATGATGTTATTTAGTATTGTTATTTTTCTTCCTCCTCTTCAGTTGGAAGAAAATATTGCTATTTCTTTAGCTACCAAATGAGATCTGGGTAGTCTCCGCCTTGCATCATGGGATATAGGGTTGCCTCGAGCTGGTAAAATTATCTCTCGAGCTTAGCAAGTGCCGAGTCGGAGCCGAGGATCGGCTCCGAACCCATCCAGCAAGAAAGAAGGCGAGAGAAGACAACTAATATGGAACGTTATGGTAGGTACATAATTGCTAATTATGCATCATGGACAGTTGGTCTGTGGGACGATGTTGGTGATCATGAATAGGGTGAAGAGTGTGAGGGCAGCACCATGGATCAAATAGTGGATAGTGAGAAAGGGTGATTGTGAGGTTGAGTTTAGGAAAGAGTTAAGATGGACAGTGGGTGGCAGTGAGGAGTTAGCTTATTTAACTACATCCGAGCTAGTAAGGGAGATGTGTAGAATGGGGCTGGGTGTGACATCTGCACAGAAGAAGGAGGGCAAAGAGACCTGGTGGTGGCATGAGGAAGTACAGTGGAAACATCATAGCCCACGGGGACTCCTGTCTGATCTCGTCTCAACCTGTCCATCACCATTGCAAATAAGAAATGGCTCAGAGCTGATCCTTGATGTAACCCCACCTCCACCTTAAATGCATCCATCACTCCCACAGAAGACCTCACCGCTGTCACACTACCCTCGTACATATCCTGTAGCACTCTTACATACTTCTTTGACACTTCTAACTTCCTCATACAATACCACAACTCCTCTCTAGGCACCCTGTCATATGCTTTCTCTAAGTCTACAAAAACACAATGCAACTCCTTCTGACATTCTCTTTACTTCTCCATCAACACTCTCAGAGCAAACATCACATCTGTAGTGCTCTTTCCTGGCATGAAACAATACTGCTGATCACTACTCATCACGTCCCTTCTTAACTTAGCTTCCACTACTCTTTCCCATAACTTCATGCTGTGACTGATCAATTTAATCCCTCTGTAGTTACCACAGCTCTGCACATCACCCTTATTCTTAAAAATCGGTACTAAAACACTTTTACTCCATTCCTCAGGCATCCTCTCACTTTCCAAGATCTCATTAAACAATCTGGTTAAAAACTTCACTGCCATTTCACCTAAACACCTCCATGCTTCCACAGGTATGTCATCTGGGCCAACAGCCTTTCCATTCTTCATCCTCTTCATAGCTATCCTTACTTCCTCCTTGCTAATCCATTGTACTTCATAATTCACTATCTCTCCATCATCCAACCTTCTCTCCCTCTCATTCTCTTCATTCATCAACCCCTCAAAGTACTCTTTCCATCTCCTCAACACACTCTCCTCGCTTGTAAGTATGTTTCCCTCATTATCCTTTATCACCTTTACCTGCTGCACATCTTTCCTAGCTCGGTCCCTCTGTCTAGCCAATCAGTACAGGTCCTTTTCTCCCTCCTTAGTGTCCAACCTTTCATACAACTCTTCATATAACTTTTCCTTAGCCTTCGCTACCTCTCTCTTTGCCATGCACCTCATCGCCTTATACTCCTGTCTACCTTCTTCATCTCTCTGACAATCCCACTTCTTCTTTGCCAACCTCTTTAGATATATATATATTGTTTTATATGTATAGCTCCATATATCTGATGTATATACTTTTTAATATTTATCTATCACCATACACATCTATATGCTTTTTATGTTATATTTGTATATTTATATATACTACACATGACTGATTCCACAGTTTGTTCTCTACTATTCTATAGCTGTACTGAATGATATATTTGAAAAAACAGCATTCATTGCTGTGTCTCAGATGGTGTAGTGGTGAATTGCTCTCACTATGGTGTACATTGCCTTGGGTTCAAGACTTGGCAGGGCTGATTATTTTGTTGCTGGGCTGAACAGTGACTGATGGAGGCAGGGTGATTAAGGCAGTTTTAAGCAGTTGTAAGTGGGTTTGCTCAGGTTTGCACAATGGTAAGTGATGCCAACAGATGATTAAATGGGAAACTGCTTAATCTGTGCAGACATTGCTTAGCATTGCTCAAAGTTGCTTACTGCCACTTACTGCTGCTTACTGCAGCTTACTCCTGCTTCCCCCCGTGCTAATTTTTTTAAAAGAAAAGAAAAAAGGGGTGATAGGAAAGTGGTGAAAAAGGGGTACGCAGAGGGAAAAACAATGTGACAGATAGCTAGGGATGTGCAGGATGGGTGTAGGGAAGGTCCATAGCTGTCCATTTCTAATACAGCAACAGCTGTACATTTGTACAGAATTTGGAGGTGAATTTGGACACTCCAACCCCTGAGAGAGGGTGAGGACAACAGTAATGTGTTGTTAAGCCAATTAAACCAGATTCCATGTGTCCAGTGGGCACATGTGTGAAATGGCCAGCTATGTATGGATTGATTTTTTGTGGGAACAGATTGCCCTTTTTTTAATAAGGTGAGAGTGGGATATTGGGGAAGGATAGTAAGTATATTTGGGAAGGTAGTTTGGGTAGGAAGACAGACAAGACAGGCAAGACAGCAGACAGGAGTGGGATATGACACATGTGGGGGGTAAACACCTTGGATGGGGAGGGTGGTTGGGAATCGGATGCCCACAAGCCCCCAAATGAATACAGTGGAACTGAGGTCCCCACCCATGGGCAGTCACTACTGCACCTTCATGCCCCCAAAGGTGGCTATGCTGGGGGGCTGAGCAGGATGGGCAGGCTGACCCTCAAGATGCACCATGTGACCCTTAAGCTGGCATAGCAGGTCTCCAAACTACTTTTGAAGCCCACTACGCACCAATCCCTGGACCTGACAATGGATGACAGTGTCTTGTCTGAGCCTGCTCCCAGGGGGGGACGGGACCCATCCTCTGAGGTAATTCCACTCAAAGGTGGTGCAGGACCAGCAGACGAGGAGGTCCCGGGTTGGGTCCCAGACATGCTGGGCCCCAGTGCCACGGCCAGTTGAAGCAGGACAGGTGGATCCGCTGGGATCGGCCTTCCCAGATGTAGTATGGTGTTGCAGTTTTATAACATATGTTGGTTAGTCATGAAAAACACATTTCAGGATTAATTATAACAGCATGCATAGTTATTCCAATTAACCCAAAACAACAGATTTGGAACAGTTGGATAGCAAACAGAACACATGCATATATGGAACCACAGTGGGCATTATAACAGCATGCAGGTTACATTGATAGCAACAGGCCACCAATGATAGTATTTGAACAGGCAACATTAATAGTCAAATGTTTAAATATTTGTAGAACAATAGGACACATATCCCAACAGTAGATTTGGTGAAAAACATACCCATTGATTTATGTGTTTAGATTATTGTTGTAGATAGGGTGGAGGAGAGAATGAGCTGTCAATTAACAACTGTATAGGCTTCAATTGCTCACAACTTTAATGATTATTGCTCTAATCATTACTCTGCAGGTATTACCTCACTTTAAATTGACCTATGGCCTTGGGTTGGGCAGTGGTATGTTTGTACACAGTGTATAATTACAGCCTTCTTACAGCTAATTTATACTTTTTCTTACCTGTCAGACCTGTGGATGATGTTTCTGTTAACACTATCTGACTGTTTCTACCTATATTCACATAGTCAGCATTACATATGTGCACTCATACTGTGTGTGTGTGTGTGTGTGTGTGTGTGTGTGTGTGTGTGTGTGTGTGTGTGTGTGTGTGTGTGTGTGTGTGTGTGTGTGTGTGTGTGTGTGTGTCTGTGTGTGTGAATGTGTGTGCGGGTGTCTATGCTTGTGTATGCCTCTGGTTGGTCTCAGTAGGGAGATTAGTTAGGGGATAGGAAGGGTAGGGGTTTGTGTGTGTGCGTGTTTCTATGGGTGAATGTGTGAGTGCAGCTGTGGGAGTTATTGTGTGAGAGGGAGGGTTTAATGTACAGTGAGTATCTGTGTGTGCAATTTTGTCTTTATGTGTGGTGGGGAGGTGTTTGCCATATATCTAAACTCCCGATGATTAACAAACAAATCTTTCAATAATGGGGGATGGGAGGGACAGACCCTAAACACCAGAAACTTTTACATTTTACCCCAAGTCACTTAAAAAGTAATGGAATAGGTTTTTCAGCATGAAAGACTTATGGAGGAAAACTAGACACTAGGAAGATGCTTTAATGTTATCCTAATCAATTTACAAAGGTAATAGAGCTCAGGATTTGCAGCAGGAAGCACATTATGTACACTAAAAAGCAATAAACTCTTAGTATCTGGCATTATTGGTAATGGACTATGGCTTACAAAGGCTATGCTTAAAACGTCTGGACAAAGCTGAGGGAATACTAGATGATACCAGGGGCTCTCTAATTGTTACTTTACACCACTGAAATAGTTAATAGAGCAATGGGTCTTAATCACAATGCATTTTGTGAACAATAAGAAGAATGAAACTCTAATGTCAGGCTCAATTGACTGTGTGCAGCCATTTGTGATTTACAAGGGATGGAGAAATAAATAAGAAGCAACATTGGGGACAGGTAAGAATTATAGTGGCTTGTGTGTGTGTGTGTGTGTGTGTGTGTGTGTGTGTGTGTGTGTGTGTGTGTGTGTGTGTGTGTGTGTGCTACTGCCATACTCTGCCTTGATTTCTATTGGTCACCCTTGGTGTGGGTGGTAGTGACCACTAGCTGTGACAACATGACACTTGAGGGACATTTCTTGGAGGAGTCTACTTGGTATATGTACTTAACTTGCTGTCATTTGCAGCCTTGGGGTTGGACAGTGGGTGTTGTGCATAGTGTAGAAGTACAGCCTTCTTACAGCTAAGATATACCTTTTCTTACCTGGCAGACCTGTGGAGGAAATTTCTGTTAACACTACCTGACTGTTTCTATACATATTCACATATTCCTATTTGAAATTATGCATACAGCTTACTGCCACTCCAGGGAGTCGAACCAAGCCTGTTTGTGCAAAAAATAGAACAAAGTTTGTGTTTCATAAGAAAGAATTATTGAGAAACTTCTGTCTCTTGCTTAACAGTTTTCTGCCTAATACTCTCTTGGTTGTATAATCTGACCTTGTAATTCTGACAGTCATGCATGGCAGCTAGTTCTTATACTGTGCATTCATACTTTGACATAGCACAGTCTGGAAAACACTGGTTAACACAACATTCCTATTCAGGTATCAGATCTTGGTGCATGGAACATTTCATATAGTTAATCTCCTGTTTTACAACTCCACAACCTTTGTCAGATGAGCCTTGATTATTTAATGCTTTCAGAGCTATAGTTGCTGTGCAGAAACTGTACACATTTCAATTCATACCACCACACACCAAAGTAAACACAACCAGTCCAGGGTTTTGACTTTTATTGACAGGTACTGACACTTTAATTGATATATACCCTGTACATCACTATTACTCTTGCTAATATCTCATTTATTCAGTACAAAGCATACCCATTTTTAAATACTGACAGGTGACATTCTACTCCTTTCTATTTATTTGCCCTGAATACTACAAGCTAGATTTGTACTCACCAGTCTCGCGACAGAGCCTTAGCAGCCTGCTGGAATAAGCGCCCATGTTTGCAGCCGTCTCATCTGCAGCTGTATAGGAGATAGAGAAACATCTATGCATACCTATCCATCACATACACAGGCTGATACTGATACTTACACACAGCTGGGACATTCCTCGCCCATGCATCTTGGACCCACTGGTCCAAGAGCTCCCTCTTCCTATACTTCAAGTCGGTAAAGTGGTGCTGGACCTGATCACCAGTCTGAGGGATGCCAGTGGCACTGGTGAGATCACGTGCGAGACAGTGCCAGGCCTCCACTTTGTATTGGGAGCTCTGGTACTGGTCTTGCAGCAGTCTCCCTTCATGATCTTTTACTAGGAGTCCAACCATGACCCTGGACTCCTGAATGACCCAGGACTGCACCCGAAAGCACACACCTTCACCAATACCAGCCATGGTGCCTGCAGTGATGAGCTACAACTGGTTATGGGCTGTATGCCCACCTGTGAGGTTTAAATAGGGCTGACTTCCCACACTTTGCCATGATTAGATGGTTTTGAATATGCTGAGCTAAGCAAAGTGTCTGGCAAATCCACTTAGCTAAGATAAGCATTGCTTAGAGATAGTAAGCACTGCTTACCAGTGTGCAAATCCACTTAGCTATGCTAATTATTGCTAAGCATACAAATTTAAGCAATGCTTACTCCAGCTAAGCATAGCTGAGGACAATTTAGCATTGTTCAGCTTTCATTTTATGGACTACCAGGATTGTGGGGTTGATTCCTTATTAATGACATCTTATGATATGTATGTTTCCCTTCCATAACATCCCCCTATCTGCTCTCATTACATTATATTCTTTTGTGGCTATACTGTATGGGACACTTGTGTTTATATGGAGGTTTCACATCTCTTCTACACTGACACCTCACATTTGGACCTGCTACACCACCCTGACTAACAAATATATATTATTCACTACCTATTTATAAAAATATACTTTTACTGCTGTTTTCACATATAAAAATGAATGGACTGCATTGGGGTTCGAACCGTGAATGATTATACACTAAGTGAATGCTTTAATCACTATGCTATTTCACTTTGACTGTTTTGGCTGAATGTTTCTATTTAGCTCCGTCGGATGTTTTAGCTATGATATACACAGCTGCATGATAAGCACACCCACTCAGCTATGCTTAAACTTTATTGGGGATGGAAAAAAAATAAAATAAACGTGCTTTATTTTTTTTACTGTAGGGGTATGCACATTGCTTTCTGCATCTTAGGGCAGGACATCTGGACAACTACATCATATATGGGGGAATTAGTTGAAATGTTCCTCTCAGGAACATGGTTACTTATTTAGCATGCCAGCATGTACACTGGCATACAATTCTGAACATTATTTGTGCTGGACCATTGAGGGGGGCTGTGCTTTTGCGTGATTTGTGGTGTATTTTGTCCACGGACACTGTTATGATATGATAACAGTGTCCGCAGACACTGTTAGTTGCTTTGGAATTGCTGTACACCAATTCTAGAGTGCAGGGGGCATGTGTACTGTACAAGCACTACTCAGGCATGCCCCCTGAACTTGTACATGGATCATATCCATGTGGAGAATACAGCATTGCACCTTCATAAATATGCAAGGCGAGCTGCTGTTCTACATGGGCACAATCTGCTCCGTGCAGGAATAGCACTATTCCTGCATGGAGCACACTGAATCCCGGGGCTAATGTTGAGTGTTGTTACCAACTGATACCATTGCAATTAATTGTAAAGTGTACGACATGTCATAAATGAAGATGTCTTCCTGCCAACATGATTTGTTCTCCAGATTAGAAGACTATTGGAAAGTAGAAGTGAGAAATCTTGCCAGGTAATTATCTATGTAACTAAGTAAACATTTTTAGTAAAAGAGCTTAATATCCCAGTACTAACCAATTACTTTACTAATGCACATCTAACCTGAGGCATGTGATAAATAGTCCTGTTTTTGTTTTTTAGACATGATGGTTTGCAGAGTTTTTTTTTCCAGAGAACCAGCTAAGAAGGTCAGAGAAATCAGACTTCAGTTAATAACTGATATCTAAGGTGTATTTATATTAATAGATTTAAAAAACTATTTGGAAACAAGATGGTTTGGTTGAGTAATGTCTTGTTGACACTTGAAAAGACAAGAACCTTTCAGTGAAATTTCAGTTTGATGACTCATCACTATGCCAGTTGTTTGTTTTTATAACCCTATTTTACACTGCTTCTGAGATGTTATAACTTCAAGTGAATAGAAAAGATGAATTTTCTTTTATTTCAGTTTACCTTTTCTCTGAGAGTTTGTTAGCTCAGAATTAATTAAAAAATGGGATATATATGGAGGTTACAGGGGTGCTATCCACCATGGAAAGTGATATTTTCTAAATATTTCATGATTGAGTTGCAAAGTCAGTGTATAGTTGTGAGATTGTTATGATTTCCATCCCTTCTTTCTGGACTTATGGAGCCTGACGGTTTTATTACAGATCTAGTTATGCAGATATGGGTTAGTTGACTGCAGTCAGAAATTGCATTTCTTTCTATACTATAATGGAGAAAAGATGTTCACTTTTACAGCAGGTGGGCTTACACAAGAGGAGTGAATTAGCACCTTTCTCACCTTTGTTTCCTTCAAGGTAAAACAAGATAATTGGATGGGCATCCTTAAATTTCGCCCAGTCTGTCTTGTCTTGTCCTCCTTGAGGCTAGAAGGAACTTTTGAACAGACATTTTTGACTAGGTTTGTAATGGTCTGCAGACCGATTAGTAATTACCTATGAGTATATGAACCTATGTACCACCATTGCTATTCCAACTGTCATTCTGTAATACAGATTTACACCATGTTTTCACATGGGCTATGATTACTCACACCTCAAGTGATTTGGTTAGAAGGGCATTGTGTGAGTCATAAAGTCTGTCAAAAATGAAATTAGTAAATCATAGTGTAACCAAGAGCCCAACAAATTTTATTGCAGTTACACTATGAGGCAAATAACTAGTGTCTAAAAAGTAATTTAAGTACTGTATTTTACAAATTTATATACAATGTTTACCACATAAAAATACTAAAAAATGTTTGGCTATATTTATGCTCAGACATTTAACCCAACATTGTAAGTATGTACTTTAATGGCTGAAGTATGTAGTAAACATGTACAATTTTATAGGTTAGAAATGAAGAATAGACTATCCTGCTCTCTCAACTCTACTTGCCAAATACCAACCCAGCAGGCAATTAAGATCTGAAAATTATCTACTTCTAAAAGTAGAAAAGCCCTCTTTTCCTGCTGGTAAACTCCTTTAATCCTTCACCATCATCAAACTATGGAATTAACTTCCACCTTCTATATGAAACACAGGCAGCACCACCACCTTCAAACAAATTCTAAAAAATCATCTCAACTCTTCCTGGCTATGTACCTGCTCTATAACTTAATCTCTTCCTTCTCCTTATATGATAACTAAACTCCTATGCTTTTTGCTGCTAGTGACTGATGATACTTTCACCATATTTGTTATTTTTTTCATCACTTGTTGATACTGGTACAATAATACTGATTAATATATTTCTGTTTATACCTCTTTGAATTTATTTGGCAACCAACTAAATTTCTGCTTTAGTTTATATTTTCTGTATATATCACTGTAATCAAACCAACTAAATTCCTGATTTTATGTATATATTGTGTATATTTTGCTGTACTCAAACCAACTAAATTCCTGCTTTTATGTATATGTTTTGTATATATTGCTGTAATCACTATGTGTAACACTGTTTCTACTTCTGTATCAATTAATGTTGAATTTTTTTCTGTATCTATGTTCTTGTTGGAGCTTTTCTCCCGGGCCTCCACTGAAAATGGACTTTTTTAGGCCCAGTTGACTTTCCAGGTAAGCAAATGCAATAAAATAAAATAAAATAAATATAAATAAATAAAACTTGTGAAGCAGTTGCCTTTTCTTTTCTCTATTTTTAATTTGACAGTTGCAATTTCTGCAGTATCTCAACAATTGTTTAAAGGCAAAAGATTAAAAATACTACTGAATGCTGAAGTAAGACAATTAATATTAACTCACAGACCTTTCCTTTTAAATTATTATTACATTTAATTTATTAATTTTATTGCAAATGATTATTTATCAGAGCTGTGTGATTTTGCACGTTTTAGTTTATATGTATCAGTAAACAATATAAGACTAAAATTATGTTATATACGGTTATGATTATGAATTAATATCACATGTTCAGTCTTACAGCATGTTCTTCATTTTTTCAAATTATTCGCTAATGTTTAAAAAAGTTGGTTTTCATTTGTGTTATTAGTAGGTTCATAATTAGGTTTGCAGCCATTGATCTTTTAAAGGTCAACAATGTATTACAAAACATGATTGCAAACTGAAAAAATACGACTTAAAGTTAAAATGAAAAGAAATATTCCCCAGCATTAACTAAACCCATGTAGGCATAGTGTAGAGTCTTCACAGAATGGTACCATGTCCGTGCACATGGTTCCCCTCAGCAGCATGCCATGCATATTAATCATGCCATGTTGCCAGGGGAGAGCTGAGGAACATGGTTATTAGATCAGTGTAGGGAGTGTAGTGTCAACTGTCTTCGCAGATGGGTGAGACAATCCCTGCACTGTCCATTTGTAGCATATCAAAGTATTTTTTTTTTAATTTAAAAAGCATGTTTGTGATGTGCGGTATGGAGCGCAGCAATGTTAAGCATGACTGTGATACCTGCCAGACATCTAAAAATAGAAAGTGGATGCATTTAATTATTTACTTAAATTTCATGTTTAAGCATAGCTGAGTGGGTTCGCACAGTGCAGCGTGGTACTCAGCAGTGCTTATAGGTAGCTCAGAGGTATAAAGAACAGTAGGTGCAGGGTTTGACTAGATCGAAAGGAAGATAAGCATTTATTTTTGAAAAACAAGTTATGCCAATTATTTTTAAATTCTGGCCCGCTGTACTCTGCTAAGCTCTGCTAAGACCTGCTAAGTAAGGAATAAACACAATAACAGCTGAAAATGTTTATGCACTGCTCGGCTGTACTTGGCTGGTTTGTGCACTGCTAAGCACTGCTGAGAATACGAGTCTCCAAGTTTTTGCATTGCTCAGCTCAGCTGTGCTGGTTTGTGCACTGCTCAGTAGCTTGGCACATTTTTAAATGTTGCCCAATGGTGTGTAAGGGCTGGAAAACAAGCTATATTAAGCCTAATAGGTGGGAATACAGCATAATCCATTGGCGTTCATAGGTTCATAGATAGGTACTAGGCTATCAGTTCAAGGGCTTATGTAAGCCTAGCCAACAAGGTTCCCTGGCTTACGCCACCCAAGAAAGTTATTTTCCTGTGCCACTGTCGAGCAGAGACACAGAAGTGATCCCCGGGGTGTATTTCCTATTTCCCATCCACTCATCAAGATTTTTCTTGAAGAGTGCTAATGAAGAACTTTGCTTGACATAGATGGGTAGCCTGTTCCAGAGTATGGGAAGTCTCTGGGACAGGAATCTATCCCTCCAGCATGTCCTGTTTATTGTGGTAACAAAGTTTAGGTCCCTAGAGCATGTAGCTCAGAGGGATTGGGATTTCTTTAGGTGTAGCATGTCCAACAGCTCTGGGTTTGATATAGCTTTATATGTTAGGCAGAGATCACCTCAGAGTAGGCGATATGCTACAGAGTAAAGCTGGAGATTTTTGAGATGGTCAGTGTAGGGCATTTGTTTGAGGCCAGTAATCCTCTTTGTGAGGTACTTCTGTGGCCTTTCCAGCTGCTGCAGATGTCTTGTGAGGTACATTCCAAAAGGGGCATTGTACTTTATAATGGGTCTAATGAGTGTCGAGTAGAGAGAAACAATGACCTCTTTTTTCCTGGATGAGAACCCTTTTATGATGAGGTGTGCCACATAGAAGGACTTCCTGACTACTGTGGCAATGTGACTATCAAAGGAGAGTTTACTGCCCACCTGGGTCCCAAGGTCTCTTATCACACATTCAGTGTTAAGTAGATTGCTGCCTATGTGGTAATTCATGGGTACAGAGTTTTTACCAAAGGGGATGACACTGCACTTTTTGGCATTGAGCTTGAGGCCATGGCTCTGACACCAGGCATCTATCTCAGCGAGGCCCTTCTGTAGGATATCCACATCATTTGAGAACTTGACTATGGCTCCTAGTTTGCAGTCAACTGTGAACTTCATTAGCTAGAGGCCTTCTGTGTTAGCCTGTACTTCAGAGAAGTAGATACCAAACAGGAGAGGTCCCAGGATGGAACCCTGTGGTACTCCACTTGTCACTGCTTTGAGGTCAGATTTGGAGTCTGCAACTTTTACAGTGTGGGTTCTGTTAGTGAGCCAGTTGGCAGCCCATCTTGTGATGTAGGGATTTATACCTAATTTAGTGAGTTTAGCTATACTTTCAGAATGGGAGATGGTGTCAAAAGCCTTGGTGAGGTCAAGATAGGCTGTGTGAACCATCTTACCCTCATCTACGGCTTTGCCTCAAAGAAGCTGATCAGGTTCAGGAGGCATGATCTGCCTTTCACAAACCCGAACTGGGTGGGATCCAGAGTTTGGAGGTTACCAATGTCTTTGTTAATGAGTTCCATGATGATACATTCCATGGCCTTGCAGACCAGGCTCGTCAGGCTAAAAGGTCGATAGTTCCTGGGATCAGTGGTGGCTCCCCTTTTGTGGAGTGGGATAACAGTTGCTGTGCACCATTCAGTGGGCACAAAGCCTGATGTGAGGCTATTATTGAACATGGTGCTTAAGTGGGTTGCCAGTTCATTCTGAAGTTCGTGTAAAATGCAGCCTGGGATGTTGTCCGGTCCCATGGATGCTGTGTTTTTGGCTTTACAGCTTTTACCTGTGTAGTTGTGATTACAGGGACTCTGCATTCTTCCTGTATAGATATGGGCCCTTTAGGGGGTGAGGGGGGAGTAAAGTTAGCATTGAACCTATCTGCCTGGATGTTGGCAATATCAGTTGGTTCTGTAATTTTCGTGCCATTGTGCTGTAACTCAGAGCAGATCTGGGTGTTGCCATTGAGATTCTTGACATAGCTATAGAATGCTTTGTGGTTGTCCTTAGAATTAGTGGCGATTTTGTTTTCGTAGCTAGCTTTGGAGGATCTTATAAGGGATCTCAGCTTCTTACTGAGGCTGACCAGGGAGCTCCTCCCCTCATGGGATTTTACTCTCTTTTGCAACAGATTCGTCCTTCTGTTGTACAGTTTGTTTATGGCAGGGGACCACCAGATTGGCTTCCTTTTTTTGGAGGATAGTGTCTTGGTTCTGTTTGGGATAGCACGATCCATGCACTCGTGTAAGTGCTTATAGAGTGCATTTGTGTAGGATTCAGCAGTCATGACTGTATTGTCCATCTGCATGGGTGTCGTGAAGTTCACCACTTCTGTCTTAAGAAGCATGAAGTTGGCTTTGGAGAAATTTTTAGCTATGGTTTCCTTAATGGGGGGTGGGGGGCGGGATGTGGATATCAAGGTTGATTAGTTTATGGTCGGATCGGACCAACGAGGAGTTGACTTCAGGTGTGGAACACCGGTCACTCATGTTGGCAATGACTAGGTCTAGGATATTGTTGCCCCTGGTGGGGTGTTGATCCAGGGCATTGGAGTTTATGAATTCCAGAAAGTGTTGAGCTAAGGAGTTGGTACATGAGTAGTTTTCCCAGTTAATGGTGGGGTAGTTGATGTTGCCCTTTATTAGGGTGTTTGGTTGAACCCTAATATTTTCCAGTCAATCAAGAAAAGAGGAGTGGGAATCCTGGGGCATGGTGGTGGATCTGTAGCAAGCTACAATTTGGATTGCAGTTTTGCTCAGAGTTAATTGCACTTGGATAACCTCGGATGCATTATGCTGAGCAACTAGCCTGGAGGTGTGGATATCCTTAATGAATATGGACACACCTCCGCCTTTGGTGTTTTGGTCCAGGTTATATGGCCAACAATTGTGGTATGAGTTATAGCCTGGTAGTGCAGGGGTGCTCTCTGGACCCTTTAACCAGGTCTCAGTCACTACACAGATATCGATGTTCTCCATTTTAAGGAGTGCCTCATGTGAGTGCATTTTGAGATTTAGACTTCTGGCATTGAGTAGCATTACCCTCAGTTTTTGCTTGCCTGTTTCTGCTATGGTGGTGAATTTGTCATTTGAAACTTTCCCAAAAAAGGCACTATGGGGCAGCAAGAGCCTTAGCCAGTATTCGGAGTCCCAGAGGCGACAGGTGCAGGCCATTTGTGGCAAAGCATCGTGGTCTGTTGACCGTGTCATTCCAAGCAGACAGATACTGGATCCCCTTAGAATGACACCAGAAGCATAGCCAATTGTTGAAGTCAATCATTTTGTCCTTGTACTGCGGTATCATTTTGGGCGATGGCAGAATGCTACTCGGGGCTAGGGTCATACCTGCCTGGGCTACAAAATTGGAGAGCTCTTCCATGTCTCTTTTCATGTAGCCCAGGGAGGTATGTCTCAAGTCATTCACACCAACATGGACAATGACTGATCATATTTGTACTTGTTGTGGAGTGACCTGAGTGTGTGGGTTATGTGGTGGATCCTGGCACCCAACAGGCAGCTGACAGTAACCTTCTCCTTGTTTAGCCTGGTGAGTGGGGCATCAGTGTGCCTGACTATAAAATCACCTATGACTAGTGTGTTGGGTACGTTGTTTTGCCTTATTGGCTGTGGTTGAGTGGCACACTGAGTCTGTGGGCTATGTGTCATTTGGGTTGTGCTGGGGGATGGAGGTTGCTTGTATTTCTGCTTTGGAGGTCTCTATTGCTTAGACAGATTATTATTGAGAGCCTCCGTGAATGTTTTCATTTTACTATGTGTGGATTTTAGTGGTGTAGATTTAGTGATACTATGTTATGAGTGTGGTGTGGTGCAAATGTTTACCTTCTCCTCATGACTGTCAAGTTTAGTCTTGGTTTCTTGGTTGGAGAGAGCTTTACCTCCAGTTTGGCTAGATAAGTGCATCTCTCACAGGTTGTAGTGTTGGGTGGCAGGAGGAGATGGTTCTCTCTGTACATAAGGCAATTTCTACATTGCCTCAAGATGCCCAGATTCATCAGATAGACAGGAGAGAACACTGGGAGCTGACTCTTGGACATGCCTGAATAAAAAAACTATTTTCCTCTAGATAAGTGAGGAAAGTCAATACAAGAGCTGTTTTTCTCTAAGCAAGTGAGAAAAGTAAGTATAAAAACTGTTTTCCTCCAGGTAATGAGGAAGGTTGAATGCTATAGTAATTGGTAGCTTATTTAGTGCTTACAAGTTCTGAACAAGTGCTGAGCACGAATAAGCAAATTTAAGTGCTAAAACTAAGAATCTGTATCTGCACTAAACAAGTTACAGGACAGAAACAAGTGCAAATGCAGCCTTTCAAATCAGAAAGTTGAGAGAGATGGAAGAGATTGCCCAAACGGCTAATAACTACAATTTTTGGGCCAGAACCACTCCTTATGTGGTAGACAGGTTACCTAGTGCTTACCACTCCCACTGATGAGCTAGAAGGCTTCCCTCCCACACAGAAAGGCTTGGGGGGCTCAGAAGCTTACATACAGTCCTAGATACAGCAAATCTGTATCTGGAACACTAGTTACAGGAAAGGTAGGAAACAGGCTTACAGGTTTTTTTTTTTTTTTTTTTACAGAAAAGTAGCTAAAACAGTAGTAAAAACAATTCACATGCAGTGCAAGCTAGCACATGAGTATGTAGCAATATTAGACCAAACATAGTTTAAAAATGCAATTAAATTAAAAAGGACTAAAAGCAAGTGCAGAAACAGTTTATTAGGTAGAATGTGGTAAAGGGATGGGACTGGGGGAGTGTCCCAGATCAAATCTACAGTGGGGCGGGCAACTGCAAAAGCCACCAAATGTAAACTACAAACCAGAAATAGGGAGGATGGGTGGGACAAAACAGTTTCAACAGAGATCTAAGCAACAATTAACAGTACAAACTCTAAAACCAAAAAAAATATACTCAGCTCTGTATATTTTCAGATAGACTGGAAGGCAGTCTCTCAGAACACAGGTTCCAGCAATTAAATGCAGGCTGTTACTAACAGGTCTAATTTTATGCAAGTGATCCTTGAGTTAGATAACACACAAGCTGTAAAAAACAGTTATACTAACTGAAGACACGGCAGAAAATAGGGGGAGGTGGGACAAAACAGTTTCAACAGAGATCTAAGCAACAATTAACAGTACAAACTCTAAAACCAAAAAAATATACTCAGCTCTGTATATTTGCAGATAGATTGGAAAGCAATCTCTCAGAACAGGGAGACAATAGTTTCAACAGAGATCTAAGCAACAATTAACAGTACAAAACTCTAAAACCAAAAAATATATTTATTTGCAGATAGATTGGAAGGCATTCTCTCACAACACAGGTTCCAGCAATTAAATGCAGGCTGTTACCAGCAGGTCTAATTTTATGCAAGTGATCCTTGAGTTAGATAACACACAAGCTGTAAAAAACAGTTATACCAAATGAAGACACGGCAGAAAATAGGGGGAGGTGGGACAAAGCAATTTCAACAGAGATCTAAGCAACAATTAACAGTACAAACTCTAAAACCAAAAAAGCTCTGTATA
Organism: Protopterus annectens; assembly: GCF_019279795.1. NCBI lineage: Eukaryota > Metazoa > Chordata > Ceratodontiformes > Protopteridae > Protopterus > Protopterus annectens. The sequence goes on from NC_056731.1 coordinate 520,798,552, forward strand.
TTTGCAGATAGATTGGAAAGCAGTCTCTCAGAACAGGGAGACAACAGTTTCAACAGAGATCTAAGCAATAATTAACAGTACAAACTCTAAAACCAAAATAATATACTCAGCTCTGTATATTTGTAGATAGATTGGAAAGCAGTCTATCAGAACACAGGTTCCCTGTCTCTGAAGGATATTATGGCAGGTGTTGGTGAGGGTTTGCACTTTTGGGTACAGCACTGGAGCATCCTGGAGTCCAAGGTATAAAAATCCATGAAGGCCGGCTTCTGCAGGGAGGTTACCAGGGCTCAGAGTACAAGTCAGAGACTTGGGATTGGCTGGCAAGGGACATTACCAGTGCAACTGGTATCCCCTACACAGGTGAGCAGTGTCGTCACCACTATGATGACATGAAGAGATGTAAGGGGGATCTCTTGGACACATGGGTCCAAGAATTTCAGGCAGGGGATGTCCCACATGTGTGTAAGTACTTTTACAGCTGTACCACCAATATCTAATCTGAATGTCTGCTAAACTGATATGCATAATGATGTTCTTCTCTCCCAACAGCTACAAAGTAGAGGGCTCGCAACCTCAACATGCATGCCAGATGCTTCGGCAGGTTGCGCTGTGAGTGCGGTGAGTACAGATGTATTATGCTAACTAAAGTGAAATAAGCAAGAAAAAGTAAAGCATTAACCGCAATTAGGTATATACAGTAAATATTGTATTGCAATGAACGTGGACTTAGTGCTGTACTGCAATAAGTGAATACTGCCAAGTGTGGTGCAATAAGCAGGGAAGAGTAAAGCATTAACTGTAAGAAAGTATTTACAATAAAGTTTCTAGTGCAATAAGTGTGGAATCAGAGCTGCATTGCAATACTTGCACAATCACAACTGTTGTGCAATAAAAACTCAAATTTATTCCAGGAACTGCATGAAGGTATGTCCAATAAAGTCTTTTATGCAATAGGTGTGGAAGTAGAACTGTTTTCCAAGAAATTAAATATGACAACTGCTCTGCAATAACACATCGACCAATACCAATAACACCAAGATAAATTGTGTATAACAGAATTGTCTTTTTTAACCACTGCAGTTGAGCTATATGTATTCAGGCTGTGAGTTATGGTGCTGTAGTCAAGTATAACAATGTAATAGCTGTAGACTGCAAATACAATGGCTGACAAATGAATTGTTTAACACATATAGTACTGATCAAGGCTGACTCTAGGCCACTATTGTTCACATAATCCTCTGTCATCCACAAACAGCAGTTAAGTAATGTATACGGCAGAGGTAGCCCATGCAATGGTCTGATATTGTTTGTCGACTTCACAGATATTTAAACCCACTAACAATAAATTGTGAACATCTGCAGTCTACATGGTAATGTATAGGTTACCTACTGTCTGTGTCATGCTTGTACTTCATGCATGTGTGTTCTACTGTCACTGCAGGCTAGTATAAAAATGTAGTTGTACTGCCAAGTCATATTTTCTTTCCAGGTACATTCTAGGCAAATAGAAGTGAATCAGTAATCAGCAGTGACTCAGTAGCTCAGTTCATTAAATGCACTGTATAAAGTGCATTTCAGCACACACACAGACCAAGGTTTGAATCCAATACTAGGTTTCACTACATAATGCTCACAACATCTTTTTCCTCAGAAACTACAGGTAAATGGGTGAGGTAGCCCATATTATCAGTAAATAATTGTGTGTTTAGATGTCATGGACTGTTTAAATCATTAGTAAGAATGTGAAAATGCAGCATAAAATAAAATAAATAAATATTATTAAAATAAAATAAAGTGAAATAAGTAACACTTGTATTCTTGCTAAACCAAAACTGGAAACATGAACACAAACTTGGAAACACAAAAGTCTTCTCAACTGACCAGAAATCCACTTTATTGTAGAACACAAAAGTACTGAAAACTGAATAAGATTAAGCACTTTTCATTTAACACTTTGGCTAAACTTCTTCAGATAAACATCAGCTAAAATTACATGGTTATAAAACACTGCTCATTAAGCTTAATTAGACAAGTGTTTAAAATCAATTAACTTTGAAAATCACTGTGGGTGTCATTTTACAGAGAACCAAATGCCTAGTTTAAACCTCAGCTAAATGTGCTTCATCCCTACTATCTGCTGGTAAGTAATGTATACAAGAAATATAAAACCATATAAAAATATATAAAACAGTATGTATATGTAATCAAATGTATATAAATATATATATATATTTTTTACCAATACAAATGTCTAACTAAAACAGTATGCATGTATAAATAAAATATCACTCTACAAACAATGAGTAATAACTTAACCCCAGACTATGTGCTACATAACTCAGTTAATTAAAACATTTACTAAGTGTTTACAAAGTGTAAACTAGGACCATAAGGCACTACACTTATAGTGATCATCTCTCCAGGCTTTTCAGTTTTAGGACACATGCTAAAGAACAAACTTTTTTTAAACCTGGTGGACATGAAGCATTCACTCACAACTGCCACATTAGCTCAAGTTTCTCCAACAGAAGCGAGGTAGGACCGTCATGACTGTCAGTAAGAACGTGACCAATAGCCCTAAATTTAAATTTGTGCAATGGATATTCAGTACAGTGATGGGCTAGGGCATTTTCCCCTTTGTTCTTACTAATATTATATACATGTTCATACACATGTTCCCTCAGCTTGCGGTTTGTCTTGCCTATGTAAAAGGCTGGGCAGGTGTGGCATTGGGCTAAATATATCACAGATTTTGAATTACAGTTTAATCTATATTTGGTGTTAAATTTAAGGGCTCCAATTTTAAACATTTGCTCCGTGTCCATGAACTTACATTGGTTACAGGAATCGCATTTGTACATTCCTGTACTTTTGCTGGTATTAATCTTCTCACCTTCGATTAAACTTTTTAAATTCCTACCTTTTCTATAAGTAATCACAGGTGAGGATCCTAGTTTCTGTACCACCATTTTATCTGTTTGCAGTAAAACCCAGTTTTTCCGTAGTATTTGCCTTACCTCTATCGGGTCTGTTGAATAAATTGTTGTAAAGCTTAAAGTAAATTGAGTTTAGTGTTGTTCAATTCTGTGCATCCTGTCACATTCAGGGAGCTTACCATAGTCATTGGAAGTGCCATTACACTGTCGTTATAGACATGTCCAACGTCGTGGTAAAGAATGGGGGTGAACATCCCCAGTTAACATTTTAGTTTAACTTCCGTAATTACTTCCGTTAACAAGGTTTCCGGGTATCCCCTATGGGCAAACATACTTCGTAATGTTGTGCATTGTTTGATAAATCTACTGTCCTCACTCGTCATCCTGGTGGCTCACACTGGTTGACCCTTAAGGACAGATTTCTTTTGATGCCAAGGGTGCGAGCTAGAAAAGTGCAAAAAGGTGTTGCAATAAGTTTATTTCCTGTATATACAGGATTTATACCTTTGGTTTGCCCTATGTTTCCTTAATTCAATGTCCAGGTAGTTCATTTTCTCCTCATTAAATGAACTTGTAAATTTTAAAAACCTGGTGGTGTTGTTAAAGTAATTCACCATGTCACAGGCATTCTGACTGTCCCCTTTTAATATTATGCAAATATCGTCCAGGAACCATGTGTAAAAGAAAATGTACTTGTTAATAGCTTCATTAGCCAAGATGAATTGGTGTTCCCATTGTGCCATTACTAAGTTGGAGAAGCTGGTACCACATGGTGAACCCATGGCAACACCAATTTGTTGTAGGTAATGTTCCTTGTTGAACAGAAAGAAGTTGTTTTCTAAGATTATTTCCAAAAGTACCTCTACCAGTCTCATCTCTTCCATAGATGCTTGCTTGTTCCTCATAAAATCAATGACCCATTCAATCCCTGTTCTATGGGGTATGGATGTATACAGGTCACATACGTCCACTGTCAAAAAGTTGTGCTCATCCTTATATTCAAGTTTGTTGATCTCACTCAAAAACGACTGTGACATGGTGTCCTTAAGGGTCAAATGGTGTGATCCGCCAGGATGATGAGTGAGGACAGTAGATTTATCAAAGAGTGCACAACATTACAAAGTATGTTTGCCCATAGGGGATACCCGGAAACCTTGTTAACGGAAGTAATTACGGAAGTTAAAACTAAAACGTGAACTAGGGTTGTTCACCCCCATTTTTTACCATGACGTTGGACATGTCTATAACAACAGTGTAACAGCACTTCCAATGTCTATGGTAACCTCCGTGAATGTGACAGGATGCACAGAAGTGAACAACACTAAACCTCAATTTACTTTAAGCTTTACAACAATTTATTCAACAGACGTGATTGAGGTAAGGCAAATACTATGGAAAAACTGGGCTTTATTGCTAACAAATAAAATGGTGGTACAGAAACTAGGATCCTCACCTGTGATTACTTTCAGAAAAGGAAGGAATTTAAAAAGTTTAATCGAAGGTGAGAAGATTAATACCAGCAGAAGTACAGGAATGTACAAATGCGAATCCTGTAACCAATGTAAGTTCATGGACACGGGGCAAATGTTTAAAATTGGAGCTCTTAAATTTAACACCAAATACAGATTAAACTGTAATTCAAAACCTGTGATATATTTAGCCCAATGCCAAACCTGCTCAGCTTTTTACTTAGGCAAGATGGACTGCAAGCTGAGGGAACGTGTATATGAACATGTATATAATATTAGTAAGAACAAAGGGGAAAATGCCCTAGCCCATCACTGTACTGAATATCCATTACACAAATTTAAATTTAGGGCTATTGATCATGTTCCCACTGGCAGTAATGGTGGTCCTACCTTGCTTCTATTGGAGAAACTTGAGCTAATGTGGCAGTTGCGAGTGAATGCTTCATGTCCACCAGGTTTGAACGAAGTTTGTTCTTTAGCGTGTGTCCTAAAACTGAAAAGCCTGGAGAGATGATCACTATAAGTGTAGTTCCTTATGGTCCTAGTCTACACTTTGTAAACACTTAGTAAATGTTTTAGTTAACTGAGTTATGTAACACACAGTCTGGTGTTAAGATGTTACTCATTGTTTGTAGAGTGATATTTTATTTATACATGCATACTGTTTTAGTTAGACATTTGTAGTGGTAAATATATATATATATATATAGATATATATATATATATATATATATATATATACATTTGATTACATATACATACTTTTTATATATTTTTATATGGTTTTATATTTCTTCTATACATTACTTACCTGCAGATAGTAGGGATGAAGCACATTTAGCTGAGGTTTAAACTAGGTATTTGGTTTTCTGTAAAACGGCACCCACAGTGATTTTCAAAGTTAATTGATTTTAAACACTTGTCTAATTAAGCTTAATGAGCAGTGGTTTATAAGCATGTAATTTTAGCTGATGTTTATCTGAAGAAGTTTAGCCAAAGTGTTAAACAAAAAGCACTTAATCTTATTCAGTTTTCAGTACTTTTGTGTTCTACAGTAAAGTGGATTTCTGGTCAGTTGAGAAGACTTTTGTGTTTCCAAACATGTGTATTCTTGGTATAGCTGTATGCCTAGGGTGTCTGTAAGAACATTGCTGCAGCCATTCATACATGCCATGCAGATGTCTTCTGCAGTCACTGCTATTGAGTTCTATCCCCATGGTTTCCAAGCAAGGCATGATAGTTGTTTAGTTTCTGTACTATACACATACTCTCGTAAGTGTCATGTTGTCAAGTAATGTACTTAGTACTGTGTAATCCCTCTGTCGCAGGTTTATCATTGATATGATTACCTAAATAGCAGAGTGTCAATACATCAGCCCACAGTACATCTTGGTAGTTATATAGGTCCACTTGATGTGCACATGTTCTGTTTAGTTGTGTACTGCAGTTGTTACTGTTTGACCCATACTGTCCCATGCAGATAGCTTGAGAGATATGTACATGCTACAGCAGCTATAGGGGACTTGTACACATAAAGAATGGACAGACATGTAGAGTAGGTAGTAGTACTGTTGCCAAGTATATAGCCAATAATAGTACTAATGTTCTGTGTTTCTCTCTCCCCCCACCCTTTATCTTCATTTATTTATTATTGGTATTCATTGGTTATGGTTCACTATTAACATACGTTGTTACATTAAACTGCATTTTGGGGCATATGTCTATTATTGTTATGTATCATTATGGTTGCACATTAACACTGTCATAGAAACAGACAACTGGTGCCAGAGCCATGGCCTCAAGCTAAATGCCAAAAAGTGTATAGTCATCCCCTTTGGCAAAAACAAAGTGCCCACAAATTACCACATAGGTGGTAATCCATTAAGTACAGAAGAAGTAATTAGGGACCTGGGGACCCAAGTTGATAACAATCTCTCATTTGACAACCACGTGGCCAAAGTGGTTAGAAAAACATTTTATATAGCCCACCTAAACATGAAGGGATTCACATCTAGATCAGGGGAGGTCATCGTGCCTCTTTACTCATCCCTCATCAGGCTCATAATTGAGTACAATGCCCTTTGGGATGTACCTTACCAGACACCTGCAGCAACTGGAAAGACCCCAAAAGTACCTCACCAAGAGGATCAAAGGGCTCAAACAGATGCCATATGCTGCCCAGTTAAAGAAACTCCAGCTCTACTCAGTGGCATACCGCCTGTTCAGAGGCGATCTGTGCCTGACGTATAAAGCCATGTCCAACCCGGAATTAATGGACATACTGCACCTCAGAAAATCCAAATCCCATCGAGCTACGCTTGAGAGACTTGAACCTCAGCACTGAAATAAATAGGACATGCTGGAGGGACAGATTCATAACCCAGAGGCTCCCTTCACTCTGGAATAAAATCCCAGTCCAGGTTAGGCAGAGTCCCTCATTGACTCTATTCAAGAGGAATCTTGATGAGTGGATGGGAGATCGTAGGTTTACCCCGGGTATCACTTCTGTGTCACTGTTAGACAGAGGCACAGTATACTAACCTCGAAAAAGGGCATAGCAAAATAAATTTAAAATGGGTGGCGAAAGCCAAACACATTCTGGCTAGGCTTATAAATGCCCTAGGGCAGATAGCCTAGTATGAACCTATGAACCTATGAACCTATATCTTGTTGAATTACCTATTTTGATGGCCTTATGCCATAACTCTTACTGATATGCTGTTATTATAATGACTTTTCTGTTATTTATTGTTGTGTTTCACATAATATGCATTATTATGTACTTGGGTTACTTCCAATATTCTGGCATTTTGCTATTACTGACAATATGATTTGTTTATAACTAACTTATACTTATTTCTATACCTCCATAACCACAGCACATCAGAGTAGGTCGGTTCCCAGTGATCCACCTACCCTACCTCAACAGGCCATGGCTCTGTGTCCTGGCATGTCTGGGACCAAGGCCGGTGGTGCCCCCTCCACTGCCCCTGCACAACCTATGGCATTGGGTGAACTGCCTCAGGGGATGGAGACTGGGCTCCCCCTGGGAGCAGTGGTGGAGGGGTGGTAGTCACCCAACAGCAACTACCTGCCATAGTGCCAATGAGCATTCATCGAAGCTATCATCGCCTGCACCAGATTGAGGACACACTGGTGACCTGGTGGGTCAGGCTGGTCCTGGCACCCAGCCTCCAACACAGCCACCTTTGAGGCAGTGAAGGAGTAGTGTCAGCTGGCCATGGGTGGGGACCTCAGTCATGCTGCTGCTATCTGAAGGCATATGCATCTCCAATTCCACAACACTATCCCCATCCAAGGTGTTTACCCCTTCATGTGTTACACACCACCCCTGTCTGCTGTCTTGTATGTCTTGTCTGTCTGCTGTTGCATCCTCTCCTACCCAACTGACCTCTCCACATGTACCTATGCCCCTTCTCTGACATTCCACACTCTCCTAAAAAAAGTGACACCTCTCCCACAAAGAAAATATCGCCCCATCCATAGCTCTCCATTTTGCACACATGTCCACTGGACACAATTAATGTGGTCCAATTGGCTTGACAACACATTTATGTTGTCCTCAACCCTCTCTCTGGGGTTTGAGAGTCCAAATTCATCTACAAAATCTGTCAAAATGCACAGCTGTTGCTATACAAGAAATGGATAGCTATGGTTCTTTCCTACACCCTTCCTGCACATCCCTACCTGTTGTTTACTTTGTTTTTCCCCCTGCTTGCCCCCATTTCACCACTGTCCTATCACCCCCTTTTTCTTTTCTTTATATATTGTTAGAGCGGGTTTATGTGGATTTGCACATAGCTGAGCTTAAATGAGCTTTAAAGAGTTTTAATGCCAATATGTGTCTATGTCATTGTTACTCACATGTAGAAAATAAACACCTCTGCCAAATGTGAAATCCAGGACCTTCCCATCTATAGCACAGTGCATTAACCCACAATGCTATACATTTTTAGGTTACACAGGTGTTTCCAACAATGTGTACTGACTGCTAACTACTGTCATTAAGCATGTAAATGATATATAAAAGGAATGAAAAAATAGGAGTGTACCTTGGACCCTGGTGCAATAATACACCAGTGGACAGCTATAGACACACCACTGGATGTATGTGAGGCCTGTGATAGCAAGTATATGTGTCCTTTTATCAGCAACTTGTGGAAAGGCACCTGCTAAGGCAGCAATGACAAAGTACATGTACAACTGGGACTGTGGTGCAGAAATACAACCATATAAAACCACACATATACTAATAGATTGGGGTCCTGATAGAGAGATGAAAAGTCAGCAAGCAAAGGAGAGTAGTAGTGTTGAAACTGAAGTCATCCTCATGTCTTGGTGAGTACCTTCGCAAGATGGACCCTGTTTTTCACAAAATCTCACCAAGGCAACACTGATATATACACTGTATTTATATAGCATATATCATGGACAGAAGTAATTCAAAAATAAAAAAGATAGCTGGGTTCACAAGACCCAGAATAAAAAAGTGTCCAATCCTGGTAGGTGCACTGGTGCCAGGACTGGAAAAATGACAGTGTAGAATCCTCAAAATACAGAAACATTCCTACAATGGGGCCAGGCCAGGCTCAGGGGGAGGATGGCCTCCCTGTTGTAGAAGGAAGTAGCCCTCCACAAAAATGACAAAAATTGATTGGCCAAAGAAGAGCCATAACAATGATAGAATGGACTATTGAGGATAAGAAAGAAATTATGTATTGTTACTATTATATAAAATGCCCAGAATTTCCAGACACAAGATATACAAAATGATTAAGAGAGAAATTTCTGGAAAGAAAAATACTTTAGCAGGAAGAACTGTCAGAAGCTTCAAATAAAAAATTGCATTCATTAATACAACAGATTTTTGAAAAACAGTATATAGATCAAGAAATGTTGATCCGTTTGGAAAAAGAAGCATCAGAGGAAGTGAGAAAACATAAACAACAAAACCTAGAGATATTTGAAAAATATAAAAAAAGAAATATGAACATGGGAAAGAAAGAGAGATTTGATATGGTGCAATATTTATACAAAGGAGAAAGCCAAGTTAACTAATATAGAGAAGGCAGTCTCAAAGATATTCAAAGAGAAATACAGACAAAGGCATCCAGATATGGAAAATTTCACAATAAAAAGATTAATAGCACAAAGATGTAATATAGAAAAGACAAATAGTAAAGCAGAAGTTAAAGAAATAGAAGTTGAAGTTGTGGAGTGCCTGCAAAGTGAAGGGTTTAATTTAGAAGGTCTAAAACAGACTACATCACAGCATGATGGAGTGAGTCCCCAGAATAAGGAAAAGCAAGAAGATCAGGAGACATATGAAGAAGAAAAATGGACAGAGGAAAGGAAAAGGGATGTAATATGGTAAACTTAAAACAAACGAACAAACCAAAATAACTCCACAACTCCACCTGGTTTAAATGATGTGATTAACATCAAATGTTTTCTATTGAGATCTAGATTTTAAATCACTGAATTTTTGTTGTTATACACATTGATACACAATGGTTTGTTTACATAAGTTAGGTAAAAAAACACACAATCATGAATATTTCAATTAGTCTGGTCAAGACATTTTCATTGTAACTTATTTGAAATATGGACTTAATGCAACTTGTATTTCAATTGGTTCTTGTGTACATGTGATTTCTATGACGTACTACTATATATGATCATTAGAAAACTGTGGGTGCATTTCTGATGAAGTTCTGTTTTTATTAAAAGAACGAAAACGTTAAAAAACACAGGTGGCTATTCGTCCTTTTAGTGCTCGTGGTGGAGTTGTGGAGATGTAATATGGTGTAATATTTATGCAAAGGAGAAAGCAAAACTAACCAATACAGAAAGAGCAGCACCAAAGATATTTGAAGAAAAATATAGGGAAAGGAATCCAGATATGGAAAACTTTACAATACAAAAAATAAGACTAAGAGGAAAATTAGAAAAAGAGATTAGTAATGGAGAAGTCAAAGAAATAGAAAATGAGGTTATGGAACAGCTACAAAGAGAAGGATTCAGTGTAGTAAATTGAATAAATAAAAAGTACAAAGTGGTATGAGCAGACTGGGTTCCCAAACAACTAGTATTTGCAGAAAAATATAGAAAACACCAGACCACAGCACACAGTATCAAATAAAGCTCCAAAGTTTAATCCATAGTACAAAAATGGTGAGCGCTTTCGTAGCTAGAGCTACTTCATCAGACAACTCAATAAACTCCACAGGGATTTTTAAAAACAGCAACAGCCTATCAGTGTCAGTTCCCAATAAACAATTAGTTTAATAGCTACTGATTTAAAGGAGAAGCACTAGATAAAGACATATCAACTAATAAAACATTAAAATGAATAAAAATACATAAAAGTGCATATATAGAGACTTTATCTGCATAGTGGCTTATTAACCAAAACCGGTTTAATACAAACTTTATCATTCAGGCCTTTGCCCATGTAGTAAATGTAGTAAATTGAATACAGAAAGCACCACAACAGGATAGAGCAATGGCTATCCAAATTAAGGGGAAACCAGTGGAACAGGCAGCAATTGGTCAGGTGCCATATCAAGATATTTTGGAGTCTTCCACAGAAAACCAGTATAAACGTTCATTGGAAGTTAGACAGCAAGAAAAGGAACAGAAAACTGTGGAAACTCTGATGCAGTCATTGTTGAGGAGTGATAGGTCAGTGAGTTCCCATATGACAGAACAACGGATGGCACAGGATGAAATTGAAGAGAATATGCCACAGGAAGATGCTATAGAACTTTCTATAGAATGCCTACAGGAAATGGAAAACAAGGGATGTGCCCTCAGTATGGAAGAAAATGAGTTAATAGAAGAGTTGCTTGATTTAATAGACAAAGACAGATATATCAAGATCAATGAGAGAAATAGACTGCAGAAGGTTAATAAAACCTCAAATGTCAGAAGCTTGATAAAACAAATGAACACAGTAATTATGACTGTGCATAGAGAGCCATGTGATATAACAGAAGTAAACAGAATATATTACTGTGCTGCTAAATTAATAACTGATAAAGGTCTACCACAGGAACACAGGGTAAAGAGGGAAAAGAAGGGACAAAAGCAAATACCATCATGGAAATATTAAATAGAGAAAACTGTAAAGCAGCTAAGACAAGAAGTGTCATTGTTAGAAGATTACAGAAGAGGGAATAGATGAACAAAAATACTAAGAAAGATAGATGTGATAAAAGCAATGCACAGTATTTGAATAGACCAGGATCTATTATGCACTAGTTGAGATAACAAACTAAAATTTTCGTAACAGGCATAAAGTCTTAGAAGATCTGAAGATAAATATAAGGGAAAGGCACAAAATAACCAATTTATTGATGACCCAAAAAGGTTTTATAGAGAATTGGGAAATAAGGTAAAATGAATTGAAAGACTGCCAAAAAAAGAGGAAGTAGATACATTTTGGAGAAGTATCTATGAAGATCCTGTGGAACATAACAAAGATGCTAAATGGATAGAAAAAGTAAAAGAAAGAATAAGAAGTTTAAAGGTACAGGATATGAAATGGGATGATATAACTGCCAGAGAGATTGAAACAAAGTTGAGAAAAGCCTCTAACTGGAAAACCCCAGGCCCAGATGCAGTACCTAACATCTGGCTTAAAGTATTAACTTCTTTGCATGAGGATTTAGCCATGAGTAAGAACTATTTATATGCACACCCAAAACACACACCACACTGGTTAACAAGAAAAACAATGCTCATACTTAAGAGTTAACCTGCAAGCTACCCTAAAAATTATAGACCAATAACTTGTCTTCCAACGACATATAAACTATACATGGGAATTGACGCTGACAGAGTTTATAGTTATTTAGAAGAAAACGCAATTGTGGCAGTAGAACAATAGGGCAATAAAAGAAAGTCAAATGGAACAAAGGATCATTTGTTGTTAAACAAAGTTATAGTGAAGAACTGTAAGAAGGGGAAGAATCTAAGTATGCCATGGATTGACTACAAAAAAGCATTTGATAGTATCCCACATTCATGGATAAAAGAGTGCTTAAATATGTATAAGATGCACCCTACACTGATTGACTATATTACAGTGACCATGAAACAGTGGCAGACTACTTTGCAATTAAGCCATGATAAAGGACAGATTGTTATCCCAGGGATAAAAATTCAAAGGGGGATATTCCAGGGTGACTCTCTGTCACTGTTGCTATTCTGCCTTGCCGTTAATCCATTAAGCTGTTTACTTAACAGCTTAGGCCATGGCTACAATTTGGCTACTAGAAAACAACAAAGTCTAATATCTTCTCATCTTCGCTTTGTCGATGATTTAAAACTGTATAGCTCATCAGATGAGGAACTGAAAGCACAGCTTCAGGTTTTCAAAACTTTTTCAGATGATATTGGAATGTAATTATTCTTGATAAATGTGCAAAAGCAACCTTTAAAAAAGGAAAACTGCAGCACCAGAAAAACATCAGTTTGGGACAAGAATGTGATATAAAAGAATGTAAGCCAGAGGGAGTGTATAAATACTTGAGAATTGATAAAGGATCAGCAATAAAACATGAACAAATGCGAATAAAACTCAGTAAGGAGTATGCTAGAAGGCTTAAATTAATCCTGAAAACAGCATTGACATCTAGGAGCAAGATCCAAGCTATAAATCAGTTTGCTCTTCCTGTCCTAACTTATAGTTTTGGAGTATTTCACTGGCCCCAGAAAGTGTTGGGTAGACTGGATATTAAAACAAGAAGGATGCTTCATGCTTACTAAATGTTTTATAAAAATCAGTGTATACCAAGATTATATATTCCCCATTCCAAAGGAGGGATGGGCCTCCTTGAAATTGATTACATGTATAGATCTGCAGTCGTGGGACTCCACACATATCTACTGACCTCACAAATTCCAAATGTAGTGAAAGTTTTGAAACATGAGGAGAATAAATCTAAAATGACATCTCTGCTTAATTTAGTAGAAGCATATCTAAGTCAAGCAGGAATGGAAATCAAACCAGAAGTAGATACAAACCAGGCAGCACTGAATGTGCTAAAAAACAAAAGAAAGAATATAAGGTGAAGGACCAGATGAGAAGGCAAGAAATGTGGAAAAAACATATAGTTGCAAGTATAGAAAACTTCTGGAAGAGCCTCATGATCAAGAACGAATGCAGGAATGGCTAAGGAGAGGTGAATTTACATCAAGAAATGAAAGGTTAATATTGGCAGCCCAAGATAGTGGGCTACATATATGCTGGTTTACAAAGTCCATTGAACATGTGGGAGAAACAGACATATGTAGGTTTTGTAAAACTGAATTGGAAACAGTCATGCACCTTGTTGCTGGTTGCGACGTTCTAATGTCAGAGGGACTGTATACTGAAAGGCATAATAATGTGGCAAGACTATCACACTAGAGATTGTGCAAACATTATGGCATCAAAGTTGCTGAAAAAGACTGGAAACATGAACCACAAAGAATCACAGAAAATGATGAAGTTTATATCATATGGGATCACCCAATACCAACAGTTCAAAAGATAGATGCTAGAAACATGGATATAGTGGTCCAAGAAAAGAAGACTAAAGTAGCATTGATCATTGAAATCGCCACACCCGTGACTACAGTGTCATGCGTACAGAGAGACACAAAGTCATAAAATACCTGGATCTGCAAGCAGAAATGAGAGGCATGTGGAAGAAAGATACCCAGACAGTTCCAATAGTAGTAGGAGCAACGAGTCTTATAAAAAGGAACTTACAATCGTATTTAGATATGTTACCAATTAATATAACACTGTACGAATTGCAGAAGGAGTCATTACTGGGCACATTGCGAGTGCTGCATAGAGTACTTTTGGCTGACATCAAAGAGTGAAACAATATTAATTTCATGAACTTTAATTGTACTTTGACTTAGGAATGGGGTCCATTCCCGTCATGGTATTAGAAACCCAAAAGACTTGGAGAAATTAAAAATGGTAGAAATGTCTCTTAGAGCCTGTATATGTGCACATATATATTGCAAATACACGTGTTTGCAGTGTCTTGGTAGCTCAGTCTGTTAAATGCCTTGCATACAGTGCATTTTGCCACACACAGTCCCAGATTTGATTCCAGTGTTGTGACTCACTTCAATTACATTATTGTGCAGACAGCAAGTAATGACTGCTGTGTCTTGCAGTCTTAATCCCCACACTTTACTGCTACTTGATTAACTGCTACCCAGTTTTGCAAGATAAAGACCTGCAGGTAGAGATACACTGCACATATCCATATCGCCTAACTATATGTTGCCTAATACTCTGTTATTCGCACTGTTGCATAACAGACGTACCTTACGCACATGCACTGACTGGACTGTATAAAATAACCTTACCCTGGCTCTGCCATAATGACAGCCCTGACACAGCTGCCGCATTTACATGTACAGCTTGCTGTCTAAGAAAAGAGTTCACAACCCCCCCTATGTATTTTAGGCTGCAGCCTGTAGCATACACAGCTGTGTGAAGGTAGCTGCTGCAGACCTACCTCCCAACCCCTTTAGAGCAAGGGATCCAGACACAGCCATACTTACTGGCGGCAAAGGCCCAGAGATAGGGACATGTTCAACAGTTTGCCCCTATGAAGATAGTAGGTTGATAGAATAACAGCTACTGTATCAGCATGTATATTCTGATGGGTATGAAATATGACACTCACATCTCTCTTCCCTTACTGACATAAACCCACAATGTTTGCCAGTGAACTGCCAGATGACCACAATGTTACGGGACACTGACCAAACATATGAGGCAAAACTGTGCACATACTTCACAAATCACTACAGTGGACAGTAGTCGTACCTACCCTCTGTGATACTGTAGTCTCCACACCTCAGTAATGTCCATCTCAAACAGTAAGAAAGGGGCCAAGGCCTACATGACGGCCTTATATAGTGCACTGTGTTGGCATGTCATTGGTTACTGATACTACAATTCAGCTGTTTTGGCTGCAATTAGCAATTCTGAGCCACTGATTGGTGCAGAGAAAATTAACTGCTAATGAACATTACCTTCAAAAGGCAAGCAACTGGTGATGGAGAAGAGATCTGTTTTAGATTTTAGTCACAGAAACAGTGTATGTTACAAGATTTTCCAGAGGAAAGATACAAAAAAGGAATACTGCACTCCACCAGGTATGCACTGGATGTCTCCATATAACAAGATGCAGAGGGAAGGATGGAGGTATGGGGAATATGGAGTACAGCAGTAGGCTTGTCATAGATCTATGATATTGAGATGTCATTGATACTCTGCTGTCCTACACCTACTTGCATGATTCACACCTGTCCCTGCTTTACAGCACATCTCAGCTCTGTCCTTATCAATCCCTCCCACAATGATCAGCTGTTGTAGGAAAGTTAGTGGATTACACGTAGTACACAGTGACAATAACTAAGGGTGTACACTCCTGTAACATGAAACAATGTACTGTATGTTACCTCCTCTCATTTTGTGAATGTATCACATACATAGTTCTAACATTGTAAAAGTGCCCCTGAATGTCACTGTTGCACTCTGGCTATGTCCCTGTGTCATTGACATGTGTCCCAGTTTGGCTGAGAGATATGTCTAACATGCCTGTCAAACTCCTACAGCAAGAAATCAGGACAAAGACATAATTAATGGTGGGCCAAAGGGCCAAACTCAGTGACAGAGTATATATATTGCCTGTACAATGTGAGAATGTGAGTAAACTAACACATATTACTGTAGCATAACTGTTTTCTGAGAGGTATGATGTGTGAAAGTCAAAATCTGACTGTATATGCTGACATCAACCATCAATGATTGGCCAATCATTTATCAGACATCCACAGGTTTGTGTGAATAGGGCCACATCTATGAGGCAAACATCTTGACAGTCTGTAAACATCTGTATAGCTGAGAGGTATTATGCCTACAGGGGGACATGTACTACAACAGGTTTGCATTGCTTTCTGTCATTGTGGCACACTGGTGTTGCTGGACTGTCCCCATATAGTTGTTGTAATAGCACACTGCTATTTGTCTGACAGTGGTCGTATGACATATTAGTGGAAATTTGCCCATAGGGGACACACCACAGTAGACTATAGTGATGTGTGTAGGGACATACAGCAGAATCTATCTCTGTACACAGGGACATATTCCAGTATTGCCACAGCAGAATCTATCTCTGTACACAGGGACATATTCCAGTATTGCAACTATCTTGGTGATATCCACACATGTAGTGTATTTCCAGACTGTGAGGTATGACATGTGAGGAGCAGGGGATAGTGCAGGCCATTATGGGTGTGCAGGATCTGTACATAGTGGGCATCCATGTATCTGGTCCTGTAATGTGTTCCTCTCTTGTTATCTTTCAGGAACCATGTATCACAGGAGACATTCACCATTCACAACTGCAGAGAATGATGTAATACTGGTTGGACTCAGGCGCCACCATCACATCTTGCATAGCAGGGCACAGCACAATTGTGAACAGTGGGAAACACTGTGGGCAGACCTTGTGTGGGCTGTTAATCAGATTGGCCAACAGGACAAGACCTATGAGCAGGTCCGACACTGGGACACAGATATAGTGAATGCTGCATGTAAGGGGCAGCTGCTGTTGCCAGAGATCATGCTGCCAGTGGTGGAGGGCCTGCAATGGAACAACCACTCTCGGACACAGAGGAATTCCTGCCAAACCTAGGATCAACTAACAGCTCCCAGGCATCCATCATGCCATACATCCTGGAGGTGGGTGCCACAGTGTCCACAGAAGAGGAGTATCCGGGTACGCTTATTGTGTTCACCAGTGTAATACTGTATCAGTCATCATGGCAGGCTGTACATGATAGTATATGGGTTTCAGGTCTATCTGCATTGGGGGCATTGGGTTTTATGCACAGTTGTGCTCACATACTCAGAATGTCAGCAATATAGCCATTATCACAGTGGCAACTGTAGTTACTGTAGCTACTGTACATGTGGATATATGCACATATTACCTTGTAGTATTGCAGCATTTGGTAATGCTGACAATACCTCTCCCTCAGTTTTTCAGAGGTCCATCTGATATGGCCGAAGCCCATGGTCCTGTACCTGGTAAGTGTGATACTATTGATTTATGGATCATATATACCCTAAGAAAGTTAAGGGCTGCCATTTCACCCTATGTGAAAAATGTTTACATTAAGCCCTTTCATCCCCACCTTAGGGACTTCCTCAGAACTAGGATGAAAGCGCTTAATGTAAACATTTTTATTCAGTGTGTGCAATTGCTGCTTGGTCTTTTCCGACTTGATCATTGTGGAATTTTTTCCATTTGGATTTTGGAATAAAGCTGTGTTTTTATCATTTACTGGTGTCACATTGTGGATTACAAAGTTTGTGGTTTTTCGTTCTCTTGTTTTGGTATTTAGATTGACAGAGGTGCTTGAAGGAGGACTGCTGCCCATCCACCACCTGTTGCAGGTGTCAAATCAGGGGTCACTCAGCACATGTTTTGTGCCATTGTGGAGGGACAGGCATGTTCTGAATGCAACATCAAACAAATGCTTAGGTTTATGGATTCAGCACAGTCTGACATATGTGACTGCCTCCACTGCGTTGGTGACACCCTGGATCAGGTCACTGATCTAGTGGACTGACGGTGAGCTCAGACAGTGTCTGTCTTTTACCGCACATTGTGCTGGAACATCTGGTTGGAGTTGGGCATGGGACATGTGGGCATAGGCCAGCAACACCATCTACAGAGAGCCCATGTGGCCATGCACACTTATGCTCATATAGTGGCAGTACCTTCAGCACTACAGAGGGACATGTGCTGTCCAGACCATGACATGGCAGGCCATGAACACATGGTCCTGGGTGGCCAGTGGGAGACATGGGCCCAACAGACAGCAGTCACCATCAGGTACTAGCACCGTATCTGACCTTAGGCATGGTTTTGCCAATGCTATTTCTGGTGGAGCCATTTCCCGTGTTCATGTCCGGAGATGGTGAACTGCCTACTCTACCATATACAGTCCACAGCTATCCACTATACACGTGTAGGGCTAGCACTGGGCTTGACTTTGTACACACACACACACACACTCCAACACCACTGTCACATGTAGGTCACCAACAGACACACACACAGCACCTCTCCATGGCCCATCTAACCAGTCCCCCTTTCCTGACTCACACACATGCTGTCAACTGTTTGGCACAGCGCCCCCACAATACACCATGTACATGTGATGATACCTGCGTCACATCCCTGCCATATATGCCATTGATGCAAGGACCTGTAAATATGTATCTGATGTACAGGATGACTATATTACTTTACATGTGCTTGTGTAATGCAGTAGTGTTATGCCATGGCAGTTGCTGTGGGTCACAATAGATACTGTATGCTGACATGTGTCATGACTACACATTAAACTTTGTATATCCTTTTTGCCTGATTGTACACTAGTGGTAGTGTTACATAATGACAGGTGTATCATGTTTTTGTCCCAGGAGTCTGAGTGGTTAAACTATAGACACATGGTGGCAAAACAGCAGCACAGGATGGCAAGGCAGCACAGCAGAAATATGATGTCACTAAGGTATGCCAATATATGTGCATGGCACCCTAGGTGCATATGTGTAGAACAGTGTGTGAGAGACAATGGGAACAGTCAGCGTCATCATGCTTTCATACCCTGTGGCAAGGTCTGCAAACCCTTGATACATGTCACTAGGGTATTCTGAATGTAGAAATCTAGATGGTGGCAGAAATCAATTATGCTTATGTATATGAGGCCAATTTAGGGACAGCAGCTAGTCACGGGGCCATAAAATGCATAATTGCACAGATGTCTCTAGTGCTGCAAGGGGATTTATCACACACGCACACGAGTTGGTTGATGTGAGATTAGAATCCCTACCTATCACACACACCCACAAGTTGGATTCTGTGAGATTAGAATCCCTGCCTATCTAGTAATACACATGAGAGCTTACAGTACTTATTGCATGCACCACTGAGTTTATTTAATATCAGAGTGTCAGCCAGTGCTCTTAAGGTGGATGACATTAGCAGGGCTTTTAAAGGAGGCCAATATTGAGGCCAGCAGCTAGTCACAGGGCCTTAAAATGCATAGCCATTTCACAGAGATAAGCCAAATTGGCACATCCGTGGTGCCACAAGGGACTATATGTACATACACACACAAAAATTGGATGATGCAAGATTAGAACCTCTACTTACCTACTGTTACATACTACAGCTTACAGTGCTTATCCCATGTGCCATGGAGTTTATCTATTTGACTGTCAGCTGGTTCTCTTAAGGTGGATGACAGCAGGCCTTGTAGAGGATAGAATTAGAGGCCAGTACCCAGTCACAGGGCCATAAAATGCATACCATTACATGGAGATAGCCCATGTGGGCATGTCCATAGTGCTGTGAAGGAATATATCAATACACAGAGAGTGAGTTAGATGATGTGAGTAGAGCCCCTACCTATCCAGTGATACACACTACACCTTGCAGTACTTATTGCATGCACCATGGAGTTTATCTGTTATTAGATCATCAGCCAGTGTTCTTAATGTGGATGATATCAGCAGGCCTTGTAGAGGATGAAATGTAGAGGCCAGCCGTCAGTCAGAGGGCCATAAAATGAATACCATTGCATGAAGATAGTCCATGTGGGCATGTCCATAGTGCTGCGATGGGATATACTGATACACCCACACACACAGAGTTGGATTATGTGAGATTAGAACTCCTACCTCTCTAGTACTACACACTACAGCTCACAGTACTTATCGCATGTGCCACAGCTTACGTCTGTCATATATGTTGATGCAAACACAGTACTTGTGGAGTACGCAAAGTGGCCTTGCATTAGACAGCATGTGTGACCTGCAGAGTGATACTGCTTGGTACTGTTATTATATCTAGTGTCCTAGGGGTGGGATACCTGGTAATATCCCTGCTATGTATGTATACTTACCAGTCTGGCCAGATGTGGCTATTTACAGTTTGATAGGCTGACATGTGGCTAGGGACAATATGGTCTGTCCAAGGCATGTGTTGCACCCATTGCACATTATACCACCTGCATACCTGTGTCTGTCTACAGGGTATCAGTCTGCAGGCACAGGTGTCTGTGGGAGAGTGGATTATGTACTGTTACAGCCTTGGTCTGGTTCCATCAGACAATTATTGTGATGTGTAAGTGCAGATAACCCCAGCATTCCAGGGTATGTGAGGACATTTGTACATCCTCGCCCATATCTATATAAATGTGTATAACAGGGATGTCTCCTTAAATGTCGTTGTGTGTGCACGTTATGTAAATGTGTTATGTAGATATATGTGGAGAATCTATGTATCATTGTACTTTATATAGCTATATATACTTCTTGTTATTTTATATATATATAGCTATATAAAGCTATATATATGTACAGACATATTTCCACATAGCAGGTCTCTGGGTGCTAGAGGCAACAGACTTGGGGTCAAGATAGCTAAGTGTAGGAGCATGCCCAGTGTGACTGTCAGTACTTACAAAGTGACTCCAGACCAGAGCTACTTGTACTCCAGTCTGGGATTATGTGTGCTACACCTGTTACCACAGTACTGCACTTCCCTGATATTGTCCAAGGCATTCCCTGGCTGTTTGCTGACCTTAATATGTGACTCATACCTTTCAACTGTACAGAGCTTCACAGACTGTCCAGAATTTTGCTTCATATTTTTGGTACGTTTTACATAACATTGTGCTTTCCTGGCAAATTAGTGGCATGTCAGTGAAGATTAAAGTCAATAAATAATGACAGACATTTGAGTTTCAGACTCTATACACATAAGGAGATTCATGCTAATGCAAGACCTGTTTTTCTATCAGCATTCTATGTTTGTAAGAGAAAATATTTAAAATCTGTCTCTATTTGTGGCCGTTGGTCCCACTTTTATTCATGGCGTTGACCAGATTTCCTGCTCTAAGAGGTTGAGAGGTATGATCTGACTGGGGTGAATGATTTAACAGCACACACAGGGTGACAGTCTGCATACTTTTCCCTGTACATGTTTTTGCAGAATGTCCAGTGTTTCACACCATATGCCTGCTCTGTTCCCCATACATTTGTTGTTTTCCAGTACTATACTGTAAACAGCAGTCACTGAATTGTTGTAACTACTGACACATTTCAGTGATGGCCTTTATGTCCTGTAGCTAATCTGACTTGTTGCAGCCTGCGGTTATACTAGCCACCTGCTAGGTTACTATGAGTGTGTATAATGTTTGTCTGTAGTTATGGCCCTTTGCCCCCTTCCCCATTGACTCTGGCTTTATCCAGCTTTGTTGCAGTAACAGTTTGAGGGGTTATGACCACCATATGAGTACTTCACATGCAAAAGATGCTGTATGGTGCTAGATTTGAAAGGTCAACACTATCAGCCATGTTGCTGTTGCTGGCCCAGTGAGCCACACCAGCCACCAGGCAGAAAGGTTTCATTCCTCACACTATCAACAACATCCTCAAATTGTCTGGTTTGTCAGTATATCATTGTGGGCTTACTGTTACAGCAGTTGTATGGGAACACTGATGTGTTTGGGGTGGGGATGACCAGCCCATGTTCTGCTGACACAGACAGCCATGCAACTGTTCTGTGACCCCACTGTTTGGCATCGTCCTTGAATAATGTCATGGAGTTTCCAGCCATGTGGCCTAGTGGATATTATGGGGCACATACTAATGAACAGAGTACCTGTTGTCCCAAGTGGCTGTTAGGTCTGTATAAGTAGCCCAGTAGCCCACAATAGATCTCTGCAAGTAGCCCAGTAGCACACTATATATAGCCCACTATATTCCCTTGCATACATGTTGTAGGTCCATACATATGCTACCATATTGTAGTACCCCTTACAAGTGGTGTATAGGAGAGTGACTTACCTTGCAAATGTAACAGTTGACAGACCTGTAGTTCAGGGCTGACTCTGTCTGATTCACACAGTCCACAGCCAATACATGGTGAGGTCATTTTTTTTAGGCTGGCTGGCATAATTTTTACTAATATGTATGCGAATCAGAGTCAGGTGTCAGTCCATAGGGCTCTAGATTGTCAGTGCATGTGCTATACTTTGTTTCTTGGCCAAGGCCAGGGCATATTGGGCATGCCTATGTCTGCCTACAGGGACAGCCTCAGGGGGTTTCTCCTCTGAGTCCCCCAGTGGGTGTTGGTGTGCTAACCTAGGCACTGGTCGGGGGCTGTGTAGCCCTCCCCTTTGCTGATCCTGCTGCAGCTGTTTCCATATAATCATATTGTGTAACATGGCCCATACTGTGACCATCTATGCACATGTAGCTGGAGAGTACTCCAGGGCTCCACCAGATATATTGAGGCACTGGAACCGTGACTTCAACAGCTCAAACACATGCTCTATGATGTTCCTAGTTTGTGTGTGTGCCTCATTATGGCATTATTTGGTAGGTGTGTGTGCATTTCTGATGGGTGTAATCATCCATGGTTCCAATGCATAGCCAGTATCCCCCACTAAATGGCCATGTGGGATGTCCCCCCTAGCAAACATCTGGTACAAATATGATGTATGACAGATATGGGAGTCATGATAACTGCCAGGGCTGCCAGCACACACACATTCAGGATAATGCCATGGGCATTGCACATGACCTAACAGTTGATGGAGTGGTACCCCTTGTGGTAGACATAGATTCTACCCTCCTCACCTGGTGGTGCCTTGATGTGTACATGAGTGCAATCTATGGCACCCAGTACTTCAGGGTAGTGTGCTACACAGTAGAAGAGTTGCATACTGCTGGCCCTCTCCTTAGAGGTGTGGGGAAAAGAAATGTGCTCACTGGCATGTGGTAGCATGGTATCCAGGAAATGATGGAGTACCCCGGAAACAGATGCCTGTGAGACCCCCATCATGTCCCCAGTTGGTCTATGGAGAGGACCTGTATCTAGTATCCTAACAGCTACACATACCTTTGTTTCCACTGGGATGGGTTCCCCTCTATTGGCTCTTGGTCTGAGTTGAGGTCAGCAGAGCTCAGTAAGCTCTTGTAGTATGTCCCTGTCCACCCTGTAGCACTTTACAATCTCCAGCTCATGTAGCTCCTGAGATGTTACCCTGGGCCTGAACACTCTTCTCCTTCTCAGTCTAGGCCTATGGTCAGCATCATCAGCAGCTGCATTGACCTCAGCATTTAGTACATACATATGTAGCAGACCTTCAGCAGCCCCTAGCATTCTCCCAGTTAAAATTCCCAAGTCTGTATTCCAATGGTGCAGAGCAACGGGGGAAAAATCAGATTGAAGGGTGTATGCGTACTTTATAGTGCTCTGCCATAGGTGTAGCTTGTGTGATTGGCTGCCTATGATGCATTCCACCTGCCAAGTACATCCTTAAGGGGTTTTAATGGCCCTAATTTAAGTGAAAAAGGGCTCATCAGTAAGTGATATACCATTGGCTTTCTCAGCCAATTTTTTTTCACAGCCTTCTTTGATGAGCACTGTGGCATGCAGCGCCAACCTGCCCTGCAAAGATAAACAGAGCTTAGCAGTCCATAGACACACCCCCATGAAAAGTCATGCTCAGCATTGTGGTGCACTGCGCAAACATGCGCAAACACAATGAAACACTCACCTCAGAGGTAAACACATATTAGCAGTCAATGTACACACACCCCCCTGTGGTGCACTGTACAAACAGGCACTGCTGAACTCCAATGAGCTTACAAGCACTCTGACACACCCCTCTTTGATGTCAGTTACTTCTTTTGTAGACACTAACATGGTTCTGTGCCTGCACAGATGGGATTTGTAGACACAGATACCCATTTGTGCTATTCAGTAAACCCAGCTCATTTGCATGCAGATCTGTACACAGAACCTGGAAACTACTTGGTTCCAGGCCCTGCCTCATTAGCAACCACACCTGTGTAACATTATGCATACTCCACACAGGGTTATATAATGCATTACTGTTACATATTCACAAATTCTGATTTTTACACTTGTTTTATATTTTTTCCATATAGGCATGTTTGCATCCTGTGGTGCCCCTCACAAACATACCCAGGGTATTAAAAAAAAATATTTTACATTATTTTCCATATGGTTTTGGACACATGGTGGATAGTTTTACACATATCTGTGTCCACTGTGCTATTTCTGACACACTAACCCCCAGATTTACTAACCTTACATGCAGGACTAATCTAGTCCTGCACAGAAGTGGCAGTTTAAGAGGAGGACGACAGTGCACCATGCATATTAATGAAAGCGAGCTGCCTGAACTCCTAATGCTACATGAAGCATGGACGAGTGCAGGGGGCATGTCTGAGAGCAGAGCTCTCAGAATAAACATGCCCCTGCAAAGTAGAACAGACAAATGTGTAAATAAATGAGTGAGACCACTCATAAGTATCTGCATATCCCCACCAACAGTCCCCATGTGTTCAACAGTGACAGTACAATCAAATAAAATGAAGAAACCATTGTATTTATTTTTTTAAAAACTCCGAGTACAGCTAACCGTAGGTGTATGGGTTTGCCCAATGCTTAGCTAAAGTTAAAGCAGCTGAAAAGGCTGACGAGGATAACAAGGAATATATATGCAAATGAAGCAGCACAGCAATAGTGTAGTGGTTAGAGTATCTGCCTACCGACCAGGCATGCCAGGTTCTAGTCCCACTGCAGCACATATCATTTTCCATGTGAAAACTGTATATGAAAATATATTTACATCTTTTTGCCGTATAACCTACATAATAACAATGAAATGTGAAATGGAGTACTGAATGAAATGCACATGTGAAGTGTCAGTGTCATAATGAATAAGGCACTAGTAAGCATGTTTAAGCACAAGTAAGCAGTAGTAAGCATGTCTAAGTGCATTTGCATGGGGGTAAGCATTGCCTACACAGATTAAGCAAAGTAGAAGCTAACTGAGTGTAAGAAACTGTAACCGGAGGTTAGCAGTGCTTACCGTCGTGCAAACCCACGCAAACCTGCTTACAACTGCTTTATAGTGCCTTAATCACTCTGGATGCAATGGCCCATGTTCTGCCCAGCAACAAAATAAACTGCCTCTGCAAGGCTCAAGCTCAGGACCCTGTACGCTATAGTCATAGTAGTTAACCACTAAGCCATCATAGCAATAAATGCGCATGAGGTATCAGGAAATGAATTCTCACCACAGGAAAATCAAACCAAACATGTGAACTGAATCCATGTACAGTGTGAAGTGGTATAACCTGCTACATAACATAAATATGTGAACTGGAGTATTGCAGTAAGGCCAGATGTGAGGTGTTATTGCAATAAAGTGCTGAAGTTCCCCGGGCCGCATACAGTGTACGTACACATGAATCAAGGATACAAGACACATATATAACATGTAATGAAGAAGACATCAATGCCAAAAGGCAAATATCATGCAAATCGAATATTAAGCATTGCTAAGCATTGCACAGCACTGCTACCCAGATTACTGGCAGGATACTACCAGTGGGAGAAACAGTGTCAAACTGCAAAGTCTAATCTTAAACAAATACATGTTCGTCCCTAGTGGGACAACCCCAAAACTTCTGCTAAAAAGAGTCCTCGGGGTAACATACCATGCCTTACAGGTAAGCAAAAAAGGATATGTATGTTTGTGGACTGAATGTGTGGGAACCCTGAGGATCCATGTGGTGAGACAATGTACATGCTGGGCCCTGAGAAGTGGAGAGTGGGCAATGCATAGTGGTGTAGTGAGATTCGGATGGAACCTGCAGGAAGGATGATTGATGTGGAGGAGGGAGGGGGTGGAGCGAATTATGGGTAAGACATTATGGGCTGAGGCGTGCCAGGATTGGACAGACCAATTCTAATGGGACCGCCCCATGGATGTATGCGAGAAAGGAGGGGGGGACAGGAAGGTAACTGAGACATACCATTTCCCATGGCAAAGCACGGTATGAGTAATATGTATGTTGTATAACCCATGGAATAGCATATATATATATATATATATATATATATATATATATATATATATATATATATATATTAATATATATGAACTGGAGTACAGCTGCCACGAAGGAACATATATAGTACTGCAGGAAATGCACATGTGAGGTGTCAGTATCATTATGCATAAAGCAGTAGTCAGGTTAAGCAGCAAGAAGCAGTAGTAAGCATATGTCAGCACCAGTAAGTGAGTATAAAGCCATGTGTGCAGGTTTGCATGAAGGTAAGCACTGCTAATTTCTGGTTACAGTGTCCTACACCCAGTAAGCCTTTAAATTGCTTAACCTGTGTAGGCAGTGTTTATCCCCATGCAAACCCGCTTACAACTGCTCAAAAGTACCTTAATCACACTGTATCCAATGGCCCTTGTTCTGCCTAGCAAAAAAATAAACTGCCTCTGCAAGGCTCAAACTCAGGATACTGCACACTATAGTCACAGTAGTTAACCACCAGGCCATCATAGCAATAGATATGAAAGAGGTATCAGCAAACTAATCCTCACGATAGGAAAGTCAAACCAAGCATGTGAACTGAATCTATGTACAGTGTGATGTTGGATAACCTGCAACAGAGCATAAATATGTGAACTGGAGTACTGCAGTAAGCATAGATTTGAGGTGTTATTATAATAAAGTGTAGAAGCCCCCAGGTCCCCATACAGTGCTTGTACACATGAATCATGGATACCAGACACACATATATAACCTGTCATGAAGAATAAATCATTGCCAAATGGCAAATATAGTGCTAATTAACTATTAAGCAATGCTAACCGCAGCACAGCTCAAATTAGTAAGTGTAAGCAATGTGTAGGTGAGCCAATTCAATCTGCCTAGTGGTATACCTCTTTAAGCAGTGCCAACCTCATGTAAGCAGGTCTGCCCATAGTTTAGCTTATTCAAAACTGGCCAATCACGGGGAAGTGCGGGAAAATGGCCGTATTTAAACCCCACAGGTGGGAATACTACTCATAACTGGTTGCAGCTTCCTACTGCAGGTAGAATGGCTGGTGTGGGTGAAGGCACTCGATTTAGAGTGCAGCGCTGGGGCATCCAGGAGTCAAAAATCATGGTATGGCTCCTGGTAAAACACCATGATCAGAGACTACTGCAGGCCAGTACCAGTACTCGCAGTATAAAATTGAGGCCTGGGACAGTCTCGCCCCTGATCTCACCAGTGCCACAGGTATCACCCGGACTGGTGAGCAGGTCAGGCACCACCATGCTGACCTGAAGCGGTGGAGGGGGGATGTACTGGAACAGTGGATCCAGGAGTCTCGGCAGATGCCCAATGCCCCAGGACTGAGTAAGTACTCATTCTACTAAGTAGTTAATAATTGCCTAGCTTGTGTATACTATGGATAGGTATGGCTAAATATCACTGCATTTCTCTGACAGCTGCAGATGAGTGGGCTGCGAACCAGCAAGCCCATGATGCTAGACTGTAAAGGCTGCATTGTGAGGCAGGTTAGCAATCAGTCTGCATGTACTGTCTTAACAAATAAATATAAGAGCCTTAGAAAGTGTTGTACCAGTAGAAATAAATGTGCAATAATCTGTAAATAAAGGTATAACCCCTGGAGTGCTTCTGTTTACTCTTCTCTCATATGTTGGTGATCTGTTCCATACTATAAATAGTAATGTTGTATCTTAAGCAGTGTCACCCACACCGCAGTATGCAGATAAAATGGGCATGAAGTCCTGCATAACAATGTTGGAAGTGCCAAGAGGTCAGTTATATTGTACAAGTTAGGGAGACTTAGATAGAAAACAGTTGAAAGCTGCACATCAGTTCCCTGATAGCACAGTGTACTATGATGTTAGCTATAATATTTAGTCAAACACAGCAAGGGTTTGAATCCTGGGAGTGCTACTAAGTTGTATGCATAATCATACCCCACAACTGTACAGATTTTGATACAATGTTCAGATAGAAAGCTGTATGCATACTTACACCCAACAGTACAGTATTTACTAGAATGTTCAAAATGTATGTAGTATGCATAATCATACCCCACAACTGTTCTAATCTGTCCAGCATGTCTAGATAAATGGCCAATATCATCAACTTGGTACCCTGTTACCCTGAAAATCCAGTGTGATGTTCCAAGAATTGTAGGCAGCTGTCAATGACATATAACTGATATTCAAATGTGCACAGAGTCAGACAATGTATACGGAAACAAACCTGTCATTCTAGCATCTCACCCAAAGTGTATGACAGCAACTCTCAACATATGTTGCATTAACTACTGCAGCCTGTTACTCCTGTATGTAGACACAGGTCACGTATATAATAATGTATAAACATACCAGTGTACACTATAAGGCCATTGTGTAGTGTAATAATACATGTAAGGGAACAACCACTGCAATGACTAAGAATGTTGCGAAAACTACAAGGATATATTAGTTGCTAATTGAACTCTCTCTCTCACCCCTACCATATATGCATAATAACCCAATGACACTCCACAAGTGGTATGTGTACACTCCAAACATTTGTTGGGACATATATCCTAATGGTTTATAAATATTCACATTTGTTTCTATGCATGTGCCATGTGAAAATACACCCATATTGGTGGCTTGTTGCAAGCAATGAAACCTGCATGCTCCTGTAATGGCCACTGTTGTTCCATATATGCATGTGTTCTGCTTGTTCTGCAACTGTGTTAAATCTAGTGTGTTGGGTTAACGGGAATACTTATGCATGCTGTTATAACTAATCCTGAATGTTGTTTACTGTTACTAACCCATATCTGTCATAAATCTGTGACAACACAGCTCGCATGGGGCCCAGCCTGGGACCTCCTCTTCTGTGGGCCCTGTGCCACCTTTGGGTGGAACCGCTGCAGGGGATGGGGCTCACCCCCCTCAGAGCGGGCACAGACGGGAATCTGTCACCCATCAACAGGTCCAGGCCGTGGTGCATAAGGAGCTCGATCTTGAGTATCAAGAGCGGCTACGCCAGCTTGAAGGCCGAGTGGCATTATTAGAGGGTGAGCCTGCCCCTCCTACATGGCCCATCGGGGCCGTGAAGGTTCAGTGGTGACTGCCATGGGTGGGGACCTCAATCCCCCTGTTTCCAGTTGGGGGCTCATGGGCTTGTGACTTCCAAACACCCCTCCCCGTCCAAGGTGTTTACCCCCCACATGTGTCATATACCAGCCCTGTATGCGTCTTGTGTGTCTTGTCTATTAACCTACCCAACCTACCTCCTCAAATATACCTACTACCCCTCCCCAACATCCCACTCTCACCTGAAAAAAAAGGGCAATCTGTTCCCACAAAAAAATCTCACCCCATACATAGCTGTCCATTTCGCACACGTGTCCACTGGACACATGTAATCTGGTCTAACTGGCATCACAATGAGTATATGTTGTTCTCACCCCTCTCCCAGGGGTTTGAGGGTCCAAATGTACCTGCAAATATAGTGTATATGCACAGCTGTTGCTGTAGGAGAAATCGTCAGCTATGGACCTTTCCTACTCCCTTCCTGCACATGCCTAGCTATTTTCCCTACTGTCTTTGCCTCTTTGTGGCCCGTTTTTCACCACTGTTCTATCAACCCCTTTTTCTTTTCTTTTACAGGAATTAGTGCAGGGGTAAGTGGCAGTAAGCACTGTTAAGCAGCGGTAAGCCGGTTTGCGCGGGTGTGCCCGGGGGTAAGCTATGCCTACACAGGTTGAGAAATTCGAAGCTGACTGTAAGAAAACATAAGTCGAGTTTAGCAGTGCTTACTGTTGTGCAAATTCATGCAAACCCACTTACAACTGCTTAAAAGTGCCTTAATCACTCTGTATCCAATGTCCCTTGTTCTGCTCAGCAACAAAATAAACTGCCTCTCCAAGGCTCAAACCAAGACCCTGCACTCTATACACAAAGTGATTTACCACTAAACCATGGCAAATATACATAACCTGAAGTTTTTACAAGCATATCATCCAGCACAATCAGTCAACAGTACAGGAAATGTATTATTATCACACCACATAACCTGTTAATGCAAGAAGTCTGGACAAAGTTTGCCACACTGTGGGTACAAATAGGGATATATGTCAACTAATGCTCTGATACACTTAAAATGTTGCTAGTTACACCGTTATATGTATTAGAACACATATGTAGAAGGAGATGAAGTCTAAAACACAAAGGTGTTGCCACTAGTTACTGACTTCAATGCTGTGATCATCCATGACAATTGCCAAGTGAATGAGGAACAGGCCAAATTATGAGCTGAACATGCATGGACATATTGACAGATATATATCTGTAAATGTAGACAGATAGACAGCTATATGTAGATATATACATTAATGTATGACTCACAAATAATCATATAACATCAATTGTATATAGATACATACATATGTTCATATGTATATATATATATATATATATATATATATATATATATATATATATACAGATGTATATATCTATAGAGGCATATATATATATATATATATATATATATATATATATATATATATATATATATACAGATGTATATATCTATAGATGCATATATATATATATATATATATATATATATATATATATATATATATATATATATACATACAGATGTATATATCTATAGATGCATATATATAGATATAGCCATATGAGATATATATATAGGTACATACACGTATACACACACAAAAGGTATCAGTAGCCATACATATGTAGAGGTAGTGTGGAAGTACTGGGTGCAAAGTATACCCCTCAGCCACAAGCCCTTCAACTGACACCTGTGAAATGTGTAGTGTGGCAACCATTCCCAGAAATGAAAATACTGACATTAAACATATACCCACCCACAATTCAAAGGACATGACACGACACACAGGTATGCATACATAGATAACCTTTATTCCTGTACTATACAATAATATATGCCAGTGCTGACACCACATAAGGTTTGAAATATGTAATCAGTCATGAATGCAAGGCCCACACAAAACAGTAGGTGCAAGCAATGTGTATATATACCATACTATGCTGTCCAGGCCAAGGCCTTCAATTAGTACAACAGTAGAAACAGGATTTGCCTTCAGGATAAGTAACAATCAACAATTACAGATGTAGCTCAGCAGCCTCCAATTACACCCTGTAGTCAAGCCCTAGGGGGAAAAGTAACACTTGTGTTAATGTCACAGTATCTTGTACATAACATTGCTTAACCTAACATCTCACTATCATACTGAATAACCCTCTTCTTAACAGTTATAACACTGAAAAGGTGCCGTAGGGTAGATTAATGGCATAGAACCCCCCCCCATAAAAGGCTGTACAAGGGCAAGGAACACTGCGTACCACACACTTACCTCTGGAATGTACAAATGCACATATGTGTTCTCCAGTTTTTGTCCTCATATATATGGACTTGGCCCAACAGTTGGTGTGGGAGCCCATGATATGACTGGGATGATAGCTGTAATGATAGAGATAAATAATGATAGGCCATTACCTAACAACCCTTCCTGTATCACAGCAGGACAAAGACTGGCATATATGTAGAGGACAGAGGCAGGAACATAGGGCCATATTTTCAGTATTGCTGGTACACACCCTGGAAATTGCTGGTGTTACAGGATTCGTTGCAGCATACCTGTATGCAGGGATACAACATTGAAATACAAATGGATGTAGCCATGTACTGATAGCACTCAACAGACAGAATGTCACAGATATATTTTTGACAATACCTGTGTGGTGCACAGACAAAACCTAACAGCCAATCCCCCTGGTATCATACAGATAGGCCCACAGTTGAGATCTATGCAGACAGACAACATTCCATGAAAAAGTACCATGTACGCAGAAACCCTGTAAGAACAGCAAGATACATTGTACACAACAACACTACTCACACTGCCTGTAGGTCTGGAACCTTACCCACATGTGGATTTGGCCTGTGTCTGCAGGTTCTGCTGTAAGAGGTATTGCTACCTGCTGTCTGTAACACTGATGTCTACACACAGGAAGGATGTCATCCATACTATAAAGGTGAAGGGACAACACCCACAGAAGGCAGCAATTTATAGTACAGGGTTGCCATGACAGTGGTTATCTGAAGTACTACACAGCAGGCTGCATGCAATTAGCAACTGGTGGACACTGACTGGTCCAGAAGCCACAACCTAATCATGTGCAATACCAACAAAAGCATGCTGCAATCTATTCAAACCAGCTCAATCACTCTACTGGAGAGACTGAGAGAGAGAGAGAGGAAAAAAAACCTTCGAGAAAGTTCACCAAGCTTGGGGTTGTGTTACAGCGAAAACAACATAACAGATATCTGAAACAGATATGCATTTACTGGCATGTAGTATATGGCATAGAATAATAGGATGTATACTGTGAAAGGCTGTATATGTGCCATCAGTACTTGTTCCTATTATGATGTTGTGCTCAACAACTGCACTGGACAGTAGTATCAGTCCCTGTGGGCAGTGGGACATACCTGTCAAATGTGCAGACCAGTAGTGAATGGCAAAGATGTGACCCATGATATTTGTGTTCTGTAAATTACTGTGGCCAATGGCTGGTGGGGGTATTAATACTGCCATGATAGACACATGGGTGAGAGACCACGCCACCTGCAGGACAGTCATGTTAAAGTGCAGCATAGCATGCCGAACTGCCATAGCAGTATAATATGCTTATCTAAAGTCTGTCACCATATATACTCCCCTAATGTTAGTGTGTGCTCACATGTGACACCTGTCTGTGTTGCAGCAAGGCAGAACAGTTCAGCTGTGAAGTAAAGAGGGTACATGAGTGTTGTCCAGCTGTTCGTATGCACTTCACATACAGATACATATATGTGTGATACATATTCACAGCTGTGTAAGTGTACAGAACCTTGGGCAGTTATACATTTATATAGGTATATAAGCAACACAAAATGATATCTACACATATATGCACATATGTATATATACATATATATATATATATATATATATATATATATATGTGTAGACAGACAGATTTACATATATATATATATATATATATATATATATATATATATGTGTGTGTGTGTGTGTGTGTGTGTGTGTGTGTGTGTGTGTGAGTGTGTGTGTGTGTGTGTGTGTGTGTCTGTCGACACACACACACATATATATATATATATATATGTGTGTGTATAGATGTAAATAAATATATATATATATATATATATATATATATATATATATATATACATACATATCAGTACATTTCCCCTGCCATGACATGTGTGAGAGAACATCACACATCAATACACAACATACCTACACACCAGTACATGGCTGCAAGATGGAGTGTGGAGTGAGGTGTGTAACCCATGTTGGGAACACATTGCAATTGCATGGGATGATGGGCTATATATGTTGGTGAAGGGTATTAGGCACATATTGGTATGTAGGTCTGGTTGGGTGACAAACAAGACAGCATACAGGGCTGGTATATGACACATGTGGTGGTTAAAGAATGTGGATGTGTAGTTACATTTGGAATGTGGAGGCCATTGAGCCCCCACATGGGAGCAAAGGGAACACAGTGCCCACCCATGGACAGCCATGACAGCATCTACATGGACATAAAGGTGCCTGGGCTGTGTGCTGGGCAGGAGAGACATGCATGTTGAACCTTGTGTATGTGTACTGCATGCCTGCAGGTGATGTAACACATACCCCGTGTCACTGTGGACCTCCCTATGAACAATACCCATGACCTACCTGGGTGACAGACACATGTCTGTGTGTGCTCCATGGGGGGACACCATCCCCTGAAGTGGCTCCACATGAAGTTAGTGATGGAACAGTAGATAAAGAGTTCCATCGTGGCCCATGGATGTGATGTGGACTGGTAACATGTGCACATTAGGTTGGGGTTGTGTTCCTGCTGACAAATAACCCCTACATATACTGGTGTGTAACTGTCATGGAACATATGTGGGCTGTAATAGTCCACACAATCCCAGAACATGTCCAACAACATGCATAGATATCCCCAATACTACAGAATGGCAGATGTGTAGCAATCACATAGCAGGCCTACCACATGCATATGTGGAAACATAGTGGCAGTGACAATGGCATGCAGGTGAAATACCCTGTAACGGCCCTGCAACTCTAGCATCCCCACAGAGAGCATGTCTATAACCACATAGCAGAAAGTGTTGTCCAATACAATATATGGCCCAATGGTACACATACCTGACACATACCACTAGCATAGTGTGAACATTATGTTGGAGCTGATATGGTGGCAGGAGACTGATATGTTTATTGTTGTATGGCAAACTTGACATATGAGTTGCTCAGACATATTTCCATAATTATGTAGTTCAAGGAATATGGCACACCCGAGAAACCCTGCATACAGTGCCACTGAGGAGGAGATCATCATCACCAGCATCATCCACAACTATCAGCTGCTGTCTCACGGACGAGCATGGACCAGCAGGAGAAAACAGCCATGTGGACTGATGTGGTCCACAGGGTGAATGAGGTGGGGACGCCACCATTGTAATGACCTGCTCTGTCAGGAACGTCATCGTGCCGTGACCACCTTGCAACGGGGGGGCATAACATCCATCGTCCTCACCAGAGTGGAGGAGCTGCTCATCAGCCTGGTAGCATCTGCCTGCCCGCATGAGTTCCAGACCTATACAGTCATGGAAGTGGGTGCTACTCACACACCACACATTGAGCATGCAGGTAAGGTTCCAGGGCATATCAGTAGACTACTGTAGTGTATGCATCTGTACAGGTAGACCATGCATATGTGAGATGTGGGGTATGTTGCTGTGTAGTACCAATAAGCAGTAATGCAAAATCTGTAGTACTGTGGACTTCAGCTGTTGTTGTACTATAATATTGCAGCCACCCTGTAGCAATGCCACAGCTGTGGCCACTGACATCAACTCTATGCCATGTCAATGTAGGTACCTCTGGGATACCAGCAAGGCAGTGGCCAGATGCTGGTGAGTATGGTTTAAGGTTATGCTTGGCATATCACTGTGCATGTCATAGCTAAGGTGTAGACCATGTACACATCTAACACACCTATCCATAATGCATGCTGTACATGTGCACTGACACAGCACACAGCTCACTAATGGGATTACCAGCCTCAAACACATGCAATACACAGTCCATCTCAGACAACTGTGGCTCCACTCCAGTGCACATTGCCCAGGCACAGCTGACATCTGCCCAACATACACAGCTTTGTTATACACAGAGCAGTTGAACATGCTACATATAATGACATCTCACTCCTCTGCTAACACATGCTCCAGGGTCCTAAACCTAATCAACACATTACACAGAACATACTGGAGGGATAGGGCCCTGTCCTGGGGAATCACCACACTCTGGAACGGACTATCCATACATGTCAGGCAATGCTACTCATTGGCCTTCTTGACAGAAATACTTGGCAATTGGATAGGGAATGGGGAATACACCCTGGATAGCATCTGTGTGTCACAGCCTGACAGGGGCACAGGGGAATAACATTAGTGGGTGGTGCATGGCAGGGAACCCCTGTGGCTAGGCTTATGTAGGCCCCAGGATCAATAGACCAGTGCTCACCTATGAACCTATGTGTACCACAGGCAACATCAGCCAGGGCCCAGTCATGGTCAATAATGGTCTCTACACTCACCATAGGTACAGTACACTGTCTCTGTGGTTGGTCTAATGGTAATCTACCACTCATACATGCACCACTGATGATGACATATGTGAATACACATCAAGCAGTCACTAAACACGTTTCCACATGTGATCCATGAACACACAGAGGCTGTGAGCAGCAGCAGAAAAACACCTGACACACAGAGACACATCCTGCAATGGTGTGTACACCTGTGAGGTATGGTGCACAGTACATGCCAGGGGGCTGAACAGATGCACAGCAATGCTGTGGACATGGGTGCAGTGGGTTCCAGGGGGAGGGCCATCACCTACAAACAAAAGCCATGCATCACAGCCATGTATAATGTCGGTAATGGGGATTGACTACAGTTGCACTGCATGCTGTTCAGCCCCACATGTTTTGCATGCTGACATGTGTGTAATTACAGGTATGTGTGTGATACTGTACTGCACCATCGCCTGCTATTGTGTGTGTTGTGGGGTTGTGGGAGCTGTCTGTAGGTGCTGTCTGGTGGAGTGTATGGGTTGCCATGTATGTCGACTGCATGTGTGTATGTCTGTGTGTGTGCCCATGTCTGCACGTGTGTGTTTGTGTGCGTGCGTGTGTGTGTGTGCATGTGTGTGCGTGTGTGTGTGTGTGTGTGTGTGTGTGTGTGTGTGTGTGTGTGTGTGTGTGTGTGTGTATTTACTGTTTAGCGGTGTTGTACAGGTCTTATAGTCTGTTCCCTGTTTCCCCGTCACAGGTGGCGAGGTGGGGCTGGGTCCCCACCGCAGGGAATCTGATGTCACTGATGCAGACAGTGATCATGAAGATAGGTGTGCTGAGGCACAGGAAGGGTTGTCAGGGGCTGCCGCTGGGCCACCAATTGACAACCCACACATATCAAATCATCCATGCACACAGTCACACTGCCTTTACACACCTTATCATCATTGGCCCTAGCTGAGGGACAGCCTACGGTTGGCATGGGCCAGGACGGTGTGTTATCTATGGCACTTGTGTCAGGACACAGCAGCCATAGCCAGATGTCTGGTGGGGTATCACATAGGCAGATGTGCAGGGGTGCTCATAGGAGCACTGCTAGTCATCATGCCCCTGGCAGATGTGCAACATCTATTTCAACCACATGCATGTTCCAGACTGCCATGGAGGCACAGGCATGAATGGAATGGTACACCAGGCAGGGTCTAAGGGCATAGAGGGCTCATCACACCTCTGTAACTGACAGCATCCGTGACCTAGCAGGTGCCATCCATAATTACACCGAGGTTATGAAAAGACGATGGGGTGAGACATTGGAACTCATCCACAATGTCATTTCCATGCGTAAGGACAGGGCAGGATGGTTGCGATGGCCATGTGGACATATGCCAGCAACGCCATCACCTGGAGGTCACTGTGGATGTCCAAACAGTCACAGTCACTCCCATAGAGGCAGTACCAGCCCCAGCACTGTGGGGGGGCTGCCCACAACCCGTCATAGCAGACTATGTGCATGTGGCCCTGGCCAGTCCCATGAGGGACCTGGATCCAGTCGATGTCTATCAAACTCGGGGGACAGTACTTGGTCTGGTTCTGTACCTGATACTGCCTGTAGCACCCCTGCTAAGCACAGGTCCCGTGTCCATGGCCAGAGATGGTAAACTGCAAACCCTGCCAGGTACAGTTTGCAGCTGTCCCACAATTCCCTGTATAGGGCAGCCACATGGAGGAACTGTGTGCATGCAGACACACACACATAAACAACAAACCTAGGGCACCCACATACCTGCACACACAACATCACCAATGGCCCATAACAATACTCAGCTCCCTCAGACACACACACACACACACACACACACACACACACACACACACACACACACACACACACATGTTGTCAATTGTATGGCTCTGCCTAGGCCTCTGGCAAACCAACAACACACCCTGTGCATATGCTGATATCTGTGCCACTCCCTGACATCTGTAACATTGATGCAGGGACAGGCTAACAAGGTTCTGATGTACAGGGTGACTGTACAACATTGTAGCAATGGAATGATGTGTAGCATGTTGTCAGCAGAAAAGTAAAATGCTAATATCTTGGAAGGTGTAGCTATGCAGCCATGATGCATCATAGCTTTAATTAACAATGTTGTATTGTTGTCACCAGTATCTGTTCAAATTGTGTTGTGTTTGTCCATGTGCCACATGGCTGATGGGTATAGTGGTGTCAGTAGGCCTTCTACAGTGGACACCAGTAAGTGTAGTGGGTGGTACACATACCATGGCTGGGTACAACACACAGTGCCTTTGGTTAGGATGCAGTACAGGTACAGGACTGTACACATGGAGGTATGCCCCCGTGCAGATAACACATCTGTTGCACATGTAATCCCACCAAGACAGGATAGGCACAACACAGTGCTATATATGCAGTCTGCAATGTGGATGACATTTAACATGCTCACAGCAGGGTTTATGCCCCCCTCCCCACTCTACTGCAATCCTCAACTAAGTAACATGTGTGTGCCAATGCCAGTGGCATAGCCCTACCCTTAGGAGGGTGTGAGGTGCTCAACTACTGTGAATGGTGTAGACAACAACTAACAACCTGATTACATACACTGTACAGTATTACAGACAGCTATGTGGAGGGATAGATGCAACAGTAACTGCAATTATGGCAGTCGAGTCCACAACAGCCACACCCAGTGAGTTATAGCAACCCCAGTAGTGTTGCACACCTCAGCAGTGTGGATGAGGGCATTGACACATCTATGACCTGTGAAGGACTGTATGCCCATGGGATGGCACCTGTGGTATGTTGGCATATGCCAAGCAGTCCTGGTGAAAGCATATCCTGTGAACGGAGGTAGATCCCGTAACAACTACACACATTCCTACAAGCGGGATGGTGTACAAAAGCCTGCTATGATCTACATAGGCATTGTGCACCTCCTAACCCTCATCTACATCTGTCATGACTGGGTTAAGGAGCTATACCAGGTTCAGGTTGTATTCTCTGCATTTGACAAGTCCAACATTGGCAGGGTCCCGTGGGTTGAGATAACCAGTGACATTGGCCATTGGTTCATTGTTGGTATGTTCCATGTCCCTGCAGACCACGGTCATCAGGCTACTGGGTGGTAGTTCCCAGCTGACATGGTGGGTTTGTGAATGTCCTTGCCAACATTGGTGAAACCATTGTCAGGTGTAGGGCTATTGGATTGTATGTGGGATCCCAGCTACTTACTGCACCTGCCTAGGTGCCCAAGCATGACATGTCACTTGACTGTATTGCATCATATGTTAGCAATGCCAGCCTTACATCCTACAGGTGAGATGGAGTACTGTTAACATGTACTGCCCTTGTCATGTAGGGTCCTGCTTATGGGATCTGCTAAGGTTGGTATTGTATTGCAGGCCAGAAGTATTTGGCTGGGGGGGATACCTATACATGCCAGATGTATGTTGGCTGGATCTCTCAAACCCATCAACGGTGCATGTGGACATATATGTTGTGGTTATGTTCCCAGTTCCATCTACAGATGTATGTCCATATATGGATATATTGATATATATATGTGTTCACCTTTGACAGGGGGACAATTATTCCTTCAAACGGCCCTTTCTACAAACTGAAAGAAATAACCTGTCATTTCTTACTGCACCACAGTTAAGAGAACTGCCATTCTAAAGGCACCTTCGCTGACACTCGAACTGCAAGTTGGAATACATATCATAATGGCAGGGTGCATGACTCCCTGCACCCCCCTCTGGGGGGCTGGGACCCCCACAACCCCCGTACTGTGATATATGAACTCCTAATGTGCACTCCAGTGGGGATAGGTAATTATTCCCCATCCCCACTATAGTGGCATCCGTAACCAAATTGCCTAATCTACAATGATCGAATGCATAGTGACATTTGCACATTGCACATTCGATCCATGTATTGCAGGATTGTGCAATGTTGAGAACATACTTTAGGCCTACCAGCTTCCAAACACATGGATTTCTCTCTTTGAAAGGTGAGCCATATATATGCTGACATATATGCATTCCTAGTGCTGTCTATATGTGGACATGTGGATATATACATATATATCAATGGCTGTATGTGTATCTATGTATATATGTATGTATTGGCTTATATATATATTTATATAAATATATATATATATATATATATATATATATATATATATATATATATATATATGTCTATACCTATATCTACATATATAGATATGTTATATCCATTCAATGATGAATATATATATATATATATATATATATATATATATATATATATATACACACACACACACACACACACAAATATATCTACATGGAGGAATACATTCCCTGTAGTGCTGTATACCTGTGCTGGATGATATGTATGTGGAAATATCATGATTATGCATATCTGCCATAGCTTAGTGGTAAATCACTTTGTGTATGATTATGCTGGGTCTTGGTTATGAGCCTTGCAGGGCCTGTTTATTTTGCTGCTGGGCAGAACACACAAACCTGCTTACAACTGTTTTATGGTGCCTTAATAACTCTCAATCCAACAGGCCATGTTTTGGCCAGCAACAAATTAAACAACTCTGGCAAGGCTCAAACCAAGGACCCTGCACACCCTAGACAAACTAATGTGCCACTAAGCCATGACAGGTACACAGATATTCAATGTTTCAGAAATTTATCAGCCAGTCCTGTCATGCAACAGTGCAGAGAATGTATACCAATACCTAGATGTCTGCGTGTGTAACTATAGTGCAAACTTAACAGATACAACATACCCATATATGTATAGATACACATGTATTCAAATATATATGTTGTTTTACTAACTCTATATACATATATATCGCTATCTATGCACATATACCTATATATCTGTTAGCAGATAAATATATCTATATAGGTATATATGACCATACATCTGTAGATAGCAATTGCAGATTAACAAATACAGCTATGTCCACATGCACCGTTAAAGGGGTTGAGAGGCCCCACACACTATACGTCTTGTATGAATAGGCATCCCCCCACAGCCAAACACCTGCACCCTACAATACACTACCAAGTGCAGTCTGCCTCCCACAGGACATGTAATATGTGGAAGCTGTCAACATCCCCAGGATACAGATACACATACACAAATATGCTGATACAGATATACATATATATATATATATATATATATATATATATATATATATATATATATATATATGTATATATATATATATATATATATATATATATATATATATATATATATATATATATATATACATGTGACTACACGTACACATGCAGATATATGTACAGTAAGATACGTATGTAGGAGGTGCACACAATATGGAACAGCCAGTATGCCTACAGTTAACACCTGAACAACTGGACACTGTATGGACTAAACATACTAATATCAATAATTGCCTGCAACATATACCCATAGAATGGTCATAGGAAAGACACCACACACAGGTTTGCAGAAATGGGACTCCTTTAATTGTGTACCATAATGGCCCTATATGCCATATCATATAGCTGTTCAAATACTGACAACCATATAAATGGAGTACTGCAACTGTGAAACAGTTACACTTATACGGTAGTCTGGAAAGGTTCACAACTGTTGCAGTCCAAGCCAAGCCCTTCACAATGTACAATATTGCTGACAGACTGGGCCACAGGGTACCACACAATCAACAGTATGCACTGCAGTTGTGTAGTTCAGCAGCCTCTATCTACACTCTGTACAAACTCTGTAGGAGGTAAAGACGTTTTGTGATTAAATGGCTTGTACCTGGAACATAACAAGGCATAACACACAGAACAGTCTGTATTGCAGAAGGCAGTAGGCTTGCAGTACCCCAAGTCATGTAAGTAATGTCAATATAGGTGGAGTATACGGTACTGTGCATCCACATACCTTGTGGCAGCTCACCCCTGATACCCCCACATTTGTAACAGTCTAGGTCATTTATGGTGCTCCCCACCTGGACTCAATAATACAAGATCATATACCACTGTTACATATACTGGCCTCTGCAGTGCATAAGGACGCACATGTGTTGTGTAGGTGATGCCCACACATATATAGCCCCAGCCCCAGTGTATGTGCAGAGGACACAACAGCAGTGAACTAATGGCAGCAATGGCAGTATGATATACTCACAGCCCACTGCAGAACAACCCCCAATAGCATGACAAATGTGCACAGCTTGGTATGTAGATGGGGGACAGAGGCTGGAACACAGGCAAATATGTGGAACACTGTTGCCATACACTAAGCAAGGTGCTGGTGTTAGATGGATAGTCTGCAACATACCCTTAGTCAGGGAATTTAGGTTAGATATAGACATGGATGTAGCCATGTACTGGTAGCATGCAACCTACACACTGCCAGTGTCATATCTGACACAGGGCTTGTGTGGTGGACGGACAACACACGATAGGCATACCTTTGCCCAGCAAGAGGTTAGGCTCACAGTAATGAGCTATGCAGACAAACTGCATTCCAAGGTACTCTAGTATGTATACACACACACACACACACACACACACACACACACACACACACACACACACACACACACACACACACACACACACACACACACACACACACACACACACACACACACACACACACACACACACACACACACACACACAGACACACACACACACACACACACACACACATGCCCTGTAAAACCAGTACTATGCAAAGCATTACACAGCTCTACCCACAGTCTGTCTGTAGTTCC
Source organism: Protopterus annectens (assembly GCF_019279795.1). NCBI lineage: Eukaryota > Metazoa > Chordata > Ceratodontiformes > Protopteridae > Protopterus > Protopterus annectens. Next base: position 520,841,465 of record NC_056731.1, read on the forward strand.
TGAACCTCCTACAAATATGTGTCTGCTCTGAGTGTGCAGGTTCTCCTGTAAGAGGTATTGCTACCTGCTGCCTGTATCACTGATGCTCACACACAGGACGGATATCCATCACACAGGAAATGTAAAGGGACCATGGCCACATACTGTAGGGATTTATAGTGGGTGGTTGCCATGAAAGTGGTAATTCAATGTAGTACACATGTGTCAGTATATATATATATATATATATATATATATATATATATATATATATATATATATATATATATATATATATATGGCTATCTGGATAGGTATATGTACATATATTTCCACCATATATCCTGGACATGGAGTGTAGCCGTACCCCAGCCCCTACAGTCCCACTGTCGTAGTGAAAGGGGATGTCAGGTATGTATAACAGGTATATTACTAGACTGTTGCTACTGTCATTGGGATTGTCCTCACAGACATGGTGTGTGTGGATGCTGAAATCTGCTTATAACATGTGTGCCATTGGCTACTGACAAACATCCTAAGGTAATCATTATAAAGTACCGCTGCTAGCATGTAATGCCCCTGTGGAGTGCAGCAGAGATTTTGGCCACTATATATGGAACTTTGGACACACCCTGTACAGTCCAGAGGTATACACATATTCCCTTAGTGCACCACATGTGTACCAGGCCTGACAATATGGATGTAGACAACCATGTAGATGGGTATAACACATAATGACTGGTATACATTTGGCACCATAGGTGTTGGATTCACACACTCCTGTCTGGCCTGACACATAATCACTGCTAGTACAGGGGTGCCATAGACACATACTACCCACTAGATATTGACATACATCTGTACAGCATCCCACTGCTCTGTCTGACATACATGACATTTAAGGGAGGCCTGGCAGCAGTACATCTGGCAAGTATCTGCACATGACATCCCACTGGTTAAGTACACTAAGCTGCTATGCATGTAACAATGCACTGTGCAGGCTACAGGCAGACTGGCTCAACACTGGCCTACATCTCGTATGGGGGAATGCACATGTACCTGTATATATAGCAGGCTCAACAGCCATGTCACAGCACAGTGTAAGATACACCTGTGTGACAGTGCATAACCACAACCAATGTGAACACAGCCACATCCACATATGGTAAGCTAGCATAATATTACAGTATATGGACTATCTGTTCTACACCATCCTCATATGTGCCTCACAAAATGTCCCTACATATACTGGGCTGCTACACAGTTTGGTCTGATGGCTGTCTGTGGTATGGGACATGTGTGTGTATGGCCCTACAAGCATGTATGGCAAAAGGGTACGATACAGTGGGGCAGCATGTAACATCTGATAGAAGGGGAGCTAGGACAATGACATCTACCACAGTCTGTACACAGGCTAAAGTACATATTAACAATAAACATGCTGCCAACATTCACCATTACTACACTGACCTCAGTACTGTACAAATATCCACAGAATGTCCAGCTTATGCCAAGAAATATAACCCCTACTGTACATGACATGTAGCAATCTGATATATCACTGGCTTGTTATCAGATATAATGACACTATTTATGGTGTACAGCACATATGCACCACTTCATGCATGCCATATGTACAAAGGTTGACAGTGGTGTGGCTGACAGCACATACACAGGGCCAGTATAGACATGTTGCTGTGATAACCTTGTATATTTTCTATTGTAACGGTGTTTGTTGCAACATATGTCCTATGAGGGATATGAAGTCAGTAACTGTCACGGCCTTCACCATCTACAGACTGCAATCCTCACACTACCTTCTGCATTCCACAGAGAGATGCACTGTGGCTAACACATGAAACCATTGGCACAACACTGCCCAGTCTGCAGATGACACTGCAGATGGGGATTCCTCATATACATGGAACTGACATGAGAGGTATTACTACATGTACGACAGGCATATCCAGACAAACACTGTTAAACCAACATTACTCAAAATGCAGTATAGCAGCACTTACAGTCTGTAGTCAGATCAGGTACACCCCCCTCCTGTTTGCTGCCCTCTTTCCACAGTGTATGTTGTTAGAGGTAAATCCCAAATCCATCTGAGATGCTGTTTGTCAAACAACAAATCTAGTTCCTGCTCACAGTGACTTAAAAGGCCCAACACCACCATGATGTTCCTAGGGATTGGAGTGCCTTTCCATGCAACTGGCTATGGGATTGTTACCATAGCTGTTCCACATGCAATCAGCTAGGGGAGGGCTGCAATTTGTGCAGAGGCCATCAGCTGATCATGAGCATCACACAAAACACACATGCTGCTGCCTAAGCAAGGCAGGTGTGGGTCTCCACATCCACCAGAGAGGGAGTGGGGGAGGCAGACAGAGGCAAATACATGTCAGGGAGGGGTGAGAGTGTAAAACTGAAGCATCCTTGTGTCACACACCTACCAGCACAGGGTATCAAACCCTTGACAACTATGTAGTGCTATCACAATTTAATGCAGTTATTTGATGCACCACATGAGTTACCTGATGTGGAGCACTCAGAACATATATGTGAGGGTGAGTGACATCTGCAACAGGGATACATTAGATATACGGTAGGTGTCATACACGTGCCTGTCTGCATGAACAGGTGCCAGCATCAACACAGGCACATTCACACAGGGACGCACACACACTGACACACTTGGCAGAGCCAGGAGTGCAACTCATCACTTGTGGGATTGCCACAACACAACAATGTGCAGGTATGACATGCACCACATGGGTCATATGGAGGCCATATGGTCAAAGAGTATGAGGAGATGTCAGACATGAGACAGCATGCTTTAGTATGCCCTGGGGGGTTGTAGTGAGTGTGGATGTGGACATACGCAACATACAACACACACACACACATGAACACACAGGGTGCCACTTCTGATATGCATGGGTGCATGTCTACACGGGTGTGTGGTGGTCAACTGTGCCAGCAGGCTGTACAAGTGTAGGCGATGGGTATACCTTGGCATCAGGCCACATGACAATGGTCTGCATTGTGGCTCAGGCCTGTAGTTACTGCATTTGCCCACACAGGTGGGTATTGCATCCCGCATCCAGTCACCTGGGTGACTATTGTGTGTGGCCAGTGCTGTACACCACATGCCATGTATGCGTTCCTTAGTCCATGAGAAGGATGGTGTCTGGGATGTGCATACTTCCCACATGCATGTACAGTGACATGTGGAACTGTACCTAGGGTGTATGGCCCATGTTGTTAACACAGATTATCATCAGATGTGCCAGTCTTGCCCACCTGTGGCAGGAACTGGTAATGGGCAGCAGGTTTACCCTTCACCTACATTGATGGTATGCCAACAGCATTCTCTGATGTCAGTGTCATCTCTCCATACAGGACATGTTGTCAGGCATGGTATGTCCATTGTGAGTCACATGTGAAAGCACCACAGGTGGTGCAGGTGTCCATTGAGGACCATGGTAGAGGTGCACTGTCTGCATGTGAATGCATATTGGACATATGGGCAGGGTGACATGCTCTCTGTAGCCCACTGCTATCACTGTACAGTGGCCAATATGCAGTGCACTACCCACATATTGGCTGCTGCCTAGGCAATGGTGTTCATATGGCACATGGGTTGAGTGTGTGCTCTGGGTAATAGTGGGGTTGCTAACTTGGACTGGCTGGCCTTGATGTCACATGTATGGGTATGGCTTTGCACCCCAGTCTCCCAGCTAATTTACATCTGTTATCCCTGTATGGTTGACATTGTGATATATAGTAGGGCCACCATAAAAGAAATTAGCAAAACCCCCTCCACATTTGTCAAACACACACCTCTACACTCGATACGAGTTACAAACACACACACCCACCTGTCATGTCTGGGAGTAGAACCCCTACCTAACTACTTTATTACACTACCGCACTATGCAGTTATAGTATGTGCCACGGACATTAGTGGAGTACTCCTTCCCCAAAGGTGTATTTCACAGTGAATGACATCAGCAGGATTACCAAAGTAGGGCATTTCAACTGTACTGCAAGTGACTAGCCTAAAATGCATTGCTCCCTACACAGACAGTGAGACACACACAAAACATCCACAACTGACATGTGTGGGTATAGAACTCCTGACCAAGGTCTATATCACAGTACAGCATGGAGTTGTTATGGGACACACCACAGGGATTACTAGAGACAGCCTTCCCCCAAAGTGTATTTCATATTGAATGACATCAGCAGGTTTACCAAAGTTGGGCATTTCAACTGTACTGCAAGTGACTAGCCTAAAATGCATTGCTCCTTACACAGACAGTGAGACACACACAAAACATCCACAACTGACATGTGTTGGTATAGAACCCCAGACCAAGGTCTATATCACACTACAGTATAGAGCTGTTATGGGACACACCACAGGGATTACTAACTTTTTCCCCAAAGTTGTACTTCACAATGAATGACATCAGCAGGAATGGCAAAGTAGGGCATTTTTAACTGTACTGCAAGTGACTAGCTTAAAATGCATTGCTCCCTACACAGACAGTGAGACACACACAGAACATCCACAACTGACATGTGTGGGTATAGAACCCCAGACCAAGGTCTACATTACACTACAGCATGGAGCTGTTATATTACACACCACAGGGATTACTAGCTAACGTTTTCCCCAAAGTTGTACTTCACAATGAATGACATCAGCAGGAATAGCAAAGTAGGGCATTTGAAATGTACTGCGAGTGAGTAGCCTATGATGCATTGCTCTATACACAGACATTGCAACACACACAAAACATCCAGAACTGCCATGGGTGGAGATGGAACCCTACCACAGTTCTAAATCACACTACAGCAGTACGAAGTTACAGGATGCCCTACAGACATTACTGAGCTATGACTTTCCCACAGGTGTATTTCTAGGAGAGTGACATCAGCAGCCTTGCCAAAGTTGAGTATATGAATTCTAAGGAATGTGAGTAACCTAAAAAGCATTGTTCATCACACACACAAAGTCTGGGGTTAGAACACCTACCTAACTACTTTAGCACACTACAGCAGTAAGCAGTTACAGGACGCAGTACAGGGATTACTAGGCTATTACTTTCCCAGAGTTGTATTTCCAGGTGAGTGACATCAGCAGCCTTGCCAAAGTTGAGTATATGAATTGTACGGAGTGTGAGTGGCCTAAAAAGCATTGTTTTCTAATCAGTCAAACACACACACACACACACACACACACACACACACACGCACAGATTCATACACACAACAGTTGCCAGGTCTGAGGTTAAAACACCTACCTCACTACTTTATCACACTACAGCAGTATGCAGTTACAAGACACGTTACGGAGATTACTGGGCTTGGATTTCCCCAGAGGTGTATTTCAAGGTGAGTGACATCAGCAGCCTTGCCAAAGTCAAGTATGTGTATTATACGGGGTGTGATTGGCCTAAAAAGCATTGCTTTCTACACATTCAGACACAAACACACAAACACATTCACACACAAGCCAGATCTGGGGTTAGAACACCAATTTTACTACTTTATCACACTACAGCAGTATGCAGTTACAGGATGCGTTATGGAATTTACTGGACTATGATTTCCCCAGAGGTGTATTTCTAAGTTAGTGACATCAGCATCCTTGCCAAAGTCAAGTATGTGTATTGTATGGGGTGTGAGTGGCCTAAAAAGCATTGCTCTCTACACAGTCAGACACACACAAGCACACAGTTGTCAGGTCTGGGGTTAGAACACCTACTTAACTACTTTTTCACACTAGAGCAGTACGCAGTTACAGGCTGCACTATGGAGTTTATTGGGCTATGATTTCCCCAGAGCTGTATTTCTAGGTGACATCAGCAGCCTTGCCAAAGTCGAGTATGTGTATTGTATGGGATGTGAGTGGCCTAAAACACATTGTTCTCTACACAGTCAGACACACACACATTCACCAGGTCTGGGGTTAGAACACCTACCTAACTACTTTATCACACTACAGTAACACACAGTTACAAGACACACTACGGAGATTACTGGGCTATGATTTCCCCAGAGGTGTATTTCTAGGTGTGTGACATCTGCAGCCTTGCCAGTGTTGTGTATATGAACTGTACTAAGTGTGAATAGCCTAGAAAGCATTTCTCTCTACAAAGGCAGAGACCGAGACACGTGCACATACACACTCACACAGTTGCCAAGTCTGGGGTTAAGACTACTACCTAACTAGTTTATCAGTACAGCAGTACACAGTTATGGGACGCGTCATGGGGATTACTGAGCTACAGTTCCCCCAAAGGTGTATTTCACATTGGATGACCTCAGCAGGCTTGGCATGATACTGCTATGGGGAGGAAGGTGTGTGCATGGGCAGTAACCCATTCATGTTGGGGTTGACATGCCGCAAGCAGGCACACATGGGGTCATATGCCACAGGTACATGTATACAACTACTAGGTGACAACTTCCTTGTACAGTCATGTTGCACAGCTGGCACGTGCAACACACCGTCATGCTGACAGATACTACTGGCTAGTATCTGCAGTGAGTGACACCTGCACCTCATGTTTTTGGGGCCCTTTGGCTGTGTGATGGGTGGGTCAAACCCAGATGGCTCCTTGTCATGGTTACCCTCTTCAAAACATCTATGTCCATCTACCTTTGGCTTACTATAGTGTGTTGTCCTTACATATATGTCTGTATTCCTATCCACTGTGTGCGCAAGGCAGGAGTGGTGCATACTGACATGTGTCTGGACTGAGAACTGCAACTGCCAGATATGTCTGGTCCACTGTTGTTTGCTGACATGGCCTTCTTGTGTTTAAGTGTGTGAGTATGTCCAGTATGACCATCTTTATTGCATGTGTGGATCAAGTCCAGGTGGTTTGTACTGCGGTGCTGACCTTTGTGTTGTACACCGACAGGTAGCATGCTGTGTCTGCCGGGTATACCTCGGTCATTTGGCATTGACTGTTGCTACATTTCTGCATAGCGGGGGGGGGGGCACCTGACTGTTTCTACATTTCTAAACAGGGGTGGGGGGGGCACACCTGACTGTTACTATAAGTGTACATAGGATGGTGTGGCACACCTTACACTTTTACACAGTTGCTAGGACTGTACTTGTATGTCAGGTGCACCATTTCAGTCTGTAGTCTTACCTATCGTGCTGGCTAGAGGCATACCAGTGTACTACAGATCGTAGCTTTCACTACCTAAATAATAGTTTCTGACTTCCTAGCCTTCACAACTTACATCCAACTGGCTGGCCTGCTGTTGTCTGTCTGTGTAGGGCTGGGGTAGGGGTTACCCATGGGGCTCATTCAGAGGTCATAGTACAGCATTTGTTTGTATTTGTCTACACCTATCCTGCTGGCTGTGACTGTTGTTGGGTATGTGCCCCCCCCCCAACTGGCATGTGTGAGTCACTTACCTTGTGGGAGTCCCAGTATTGAGGGTGGTGCTGCAGGGCTGCCTATGTCAGATGCACATAGTACACTCCCTATACATGGTTGAGCACAGGTAGTGTCATGTTTGGCATCCCTTTTACTGTATGTGTGAGTCAGAGAGAGATGTAATTCCCTGGGTCCCTACTGTGTCAGTGCTTGTGCTATGTGTTGCCTCTTTGCCAAGGCCAGGGCATACTGAGCACACCTCCTTCTGCCTAGTGGGGCAGGCTCAGGTTGTTCCTCCTCTGACTCACTCTGCACCTGTGCAGGCCTTGGCACTGGTGGGGGGCTGTGTGGCCCTGTCCCATGCTGTTCCTGCTGCAGCTGTTTCCGCAGGATCATATTGTGTAGCATGGCACATACAAGGACAATTTGGGTACATGTAGTTGGTGAGTACTGCAAGGCTCCACTGGATGTGTCCAGGCACCGGAACCATGACTTGAGCATCCCAAACACATGCTCTATTATGATTTGTGTTTGTGCATGTGCATCATTATGGAGTTCTTGTTCTGGTGTGTGTGCATTTCTGATGGTGTCATCAACCATGGCTCCAGTGCGTATCCAGCATCCCTCACAAAGTGAGGGTGTGGGATGTCCCCATTGGCAAATCTCTGGTACAGCTGCGTCAGATGCCAGATGTGGGAATTGTGATAGCTTCCAGGGCAGCCAGCACACACATTCATTATTATGCCCTGGGCATCGCAAACGACCTGGCAGTTGATGGAGGGGAAGCTCTTGCGGTTGATGTAGACCCTACCCTGCTCACCTGGAGGTGCTTTAATGCATATGTGTGTGCAGTCTATTGCACCCACTACCTCAGGGTATTCTGCTATTTGGTGGAAGAGACGCATATTGCTGGCCAATGCCTCACGGGTGATGGGGAAATATACGTGCTCACAGATATATGCTGACATGGCATCCAGGAACTGGTGGAGTACCCTGGATGCTGATGCCTGTGAAATCCCCATCATATCCCCAGTTGGCCTTTGGAAGGTACCTGTAGCTAGTATTCTTAGGCCTACACATACCTTGGTATCCACTGGGATGGGTTCCCCTCTGTTAGTTCTGTGTGCCAGGTGTGGCCGGCACAGCTCAACAATTTGCTGTATGAGGTCCCTGTCCACCCTATAGCGCTCCACTATCTCCAGCTCATGTAGCCCTTTGTAGGTTACCCTGGGTCTGTACACTCTTCTACATCTCCTCACTGTGGGTTGCTCAGCAGCATTCACATCCTCACCACCCTCAGCCTCTTGCACATGCTGGTTTATCATAGCAAAAGCAGCCCCTAACATTTTTCTCTTGCTTTCATTTTGTAAAATTTCCCTGTCTGTATACACTGGTGGTGCAGAGTTTTGGAGAAAATCAAGGGGGAAAGGTGTTTGCATAGTTTATAGTGGTGTGCTGGGCTGGGCTGGTCTGCTGCCTGTGCAATTGGCTGATTCTGATGCATTTCACCTGTCGGCTAAGCTAGTTCTCCTTGATTACCTTCCTACTGCTGTTTTCCCTTCCCATTGCCTCCCTGTTTAAGCCTGTGTGAGCGCTGCACAAATGGAGTGCTCAAATGTGCACAGAGCTGCTATTTCCTGGTTTAACTTCCTTTTTCTTCCTATAAAAACCGGTGCGCGGCATGCACACCCGCTTACTCTTTGTAAAGAGTGCTAGGTAGGTTTAGACACACCCCTAGTTTAGCTGTGCTAAGCTTGGAGCAATCCTGAGCCACAGGGCTCCAATCCACTTACAGTATGCCTGACACCCCCCCATGATGTCACCTATATCCTAGTTTTGCACCCAGTTATTTATACTCTTACACTCTTGGGAACTGCCTCACACCCTGGGTAAATCTGGGATTCAATAGCCTTTCCCTCATTTGCATAGGATTGCCTGCTAATGCATAGTTACATGTCCCACACTAAGCCTCCCCCCTTAGCAACCACTACTCACTGGCCAGGTTGTCTTTTGCCTGCCATTGACTTGCATGGCAGAATACTGATTTTAGTTAGACTGCTCATTTTCAGCTTATTTTCTTATCTCCCCCCCCCGATCCCGTTTGCACGCTGCTGCCCTATGCTTAAACAGCAGAGATCGCGAAAAAAAAATTAATAGTTGATTTTTCTATTTTTTTAACAGCTTACAATGCCAATGGCCTTATACTTGGCAATTGGCATGCTTCTTCAATGATATGCAGCCTTTATTTGGAGCTGTCATAGCTCCATTTTGGAATTTGCAGAAATGTACTCCGTAAAAAACCAAGTACATTTCTGCAGATTGCACTAGTCTTGCATGGAGTATTGCAAGCTTCCTGGATTGCAAAATCACCTCATTTCCATGGATGTCTCCTGCAAATGAGGTGATTTGCATACCAGGGCTTAATCCGTGCAAGATTAGTGCTAGAGCTCTCATGCATGCCCCTGCCGGCTGTTCCTGGATTGCACGGCAGACATATTGCCTGGGTGAACTACTGCACTAATCTTGCACTCCATGCAGGCTTTTGAGAATCCGGGGGATAGTACACTTTTACAGCCCTTAGTGTCATTTTTACATCCTGTACATGGAAATTTTCTGTGTACATTACGGACACCAACACAGGGTTTGTAGGACTGCCTATCTGCTTGCTGGATCACTCTACCACCCTCATTTGCATGCATTTCACCTGCTTATGAGATGATTTGCATGTCATGGACACTTCCATGTTCGCACGCTTGTGCATGTCCCTCAGCTCCATTTACTGGATTGCAAATCTGCTTACTTCCATGCAAGCACTGTGTTACTATGCCTACATGGACAATAAGTCTGTGTAGGCTTTATTAAATTCCCCTCATTGTTTTCTTTCACAGGTGGTTTATGTTGCATGTGCTGCTTTTCCCAAACAATGTTGAATTTTTCCTGCAGCTTTCTACTTAATCAGAGAAAAATGGGTGTCAGTGTTTGTGGTTTTTTTTTTAAATTGTCTGTAATCTGAAGCTAAGGGGATGTACAAATACTTGTTTAGCTGCAGTAACACTCAGCATTGCTCTAAACTTATTCATAATGTCATAATGTCCCTGTAGACATTGCAATCATACTACCAAACACATGCAGTACATATCTAGACTCTCTCTGAATTTTTCAGACATCCAATCATCACTAGAGAACATGTACTGCAGGTGCTCTCCTAGGCTAAATGTACTTCTGCCAGAGGACCTGATAATATGCTCATCTGTTTAATAAACAGTATTAAACAACTTTTGGCAGAGACACTTCTTAAATTACTTAATGTGAGTTCAGCCACTGGCATTCTCTCTGAAGTTTGGCTCCCAGCAATAGTGATTCAACCCTACAAGGGTTACCCCATCACTGACCCCGTGAGTTATAGGCCCATCAGATGGATGACTCTTATTTGCAAAGCCATGGAACATATTATTACTGACCTGAAAATGATGATATCAAAAGTTCCATCAGGTTAGATCTCTAGCAGTTTGGCTTTGTCAAGCTTGGATCCTGTCAAAAGAATCAAGTTAACTACTTTTAAAGGGTAATACAGGCTGTTGACAGTGGTCATGGTGTCCACATGGCATACCTTCACCAGGCCAAGGTATCTGACACCACCCCCATGCTATCATAATTAGCAAATGTAATACATTACAAATAGAGCCATATGAGTTAAGATGGTTAGCAAACTGGCTAAAAAACAGAAGCCACATGGTCTGTCTTTTATGTACTAGTCTTTTATGCAAAGCCATGGAAAGAATTTTCATGGAAATGATCAATAATGATATAGTAAACCTCCAGACAGTGGACCCGACCAAGTTTAGTTTCATCAATTGCAGGTCATGCCTACTCAGCCTGGTGGACTTCTTTGAGAAGGTCACCAAGGCAATGAATGAGGGCAAATAGTTCACACTACCTACCTTGACCTGGCCAAGACATTTGACACAAAGATACAAACCAATATGTCACCCGGTGGATAGCTAACTGGCTTACAGACAGGATCCAAGAAGTTGGAACTGGGGAGTCCACCTCTACAAAGAGGCCAGTCACAAGTGGAGTCCCTCAGGGATCAGTCTGTGGACTGCTCCTTTTTGGCATTTACTTTTCTGAAGTCAAGGCCAATGTCAGTGGTTTCTGGCTGACTAAATTTGCAGGTGATTGAAAATTAGGAGCTGTCATTGAATCCCACACTTACACAATTGTTCTCAAGAAAGAGCTGACACAGATAAACAAGTGCTGTCAGAGCAATGAACTAAAACTAAATGCCAAGGAATGCATAATAGTATCCTTCGGGAAGTTATCCACCCATGGTAGCTATCATAGTGACAACACACCTCTTAGAGATGACTCAGTAGTCAGGGACTTAGGGCATCACATAGACAGTAATCTAGCCTTTGACCATCATGTGTCTATAGTAGTAAGGAAATAATCCTATGTTGCACAACTTATAAACAATGATGTGGCATCTAGGTCCAAGGAAGTCATTGTTCAACTGTATTCGGCATTCATCAGCCATATCATTGAGTACAATGCCCCATTTCATATGTACCTAACCCTGGCTTTCTGTGCCATTAGGGGCCCAGTGGTCCTGGATGTCTTGTATCTCCACAAATCAAATATCCCCACAAATACAAGAATCAGTCATCTAAATTTTCATTAACAAATAATTCAAACATGATCGAGAAATAGGTTCATTATGCAATGCCTTTCCCACCACCGAATTAGACTCCCACAGCAATAAAACAGTGTGATATTTCATCTTCTTTTAAAGAGGAACTGGATAATTTGATGGGCATTCACAAATTTACCCCCAGCTTGACTGGCCTAGCACTCCTCAAAAAAAAAAAAAAAAAAGAGATGCAGTCTAAGGGTGGATACTAACAAGGCTTAAATGGTTACAACATTCAGTTGCCTTCTATTTCATATAGGTTCATAGGTAAGTACTAGGCTAGCTGTCCTTGTGAGACATTTTATGTGTAGCTGATTTCTCTTTTTATGCTCAAAATAATTTATCCCATTTGGTTATAGATTGGCTTTACCCGTCCCATGCTCAATAATTATATATTATCCCTAATGAGAATAAGTGAGATCATACCACTGGTAATTTGAGTGGACTCATGTATGGCATAAAGCATTTAGTAGATAATTTTTGCTATTTTGACTGTGTTTGGCTTTTGGTTTGGCTATGATCATATGATCATTGTAGTCTTTAATCTGTGACTAAGTGGGAGGGTTTCTCAAAATAAAAAGTTTGTTTCATAGGCTGGGTCTCAAGAGTCCATTCTGAGTAATGACATACTTATAGATCAGACTGACATAGAACAGAGAAAGAAAGTATTCTGAGTAGCACAGTTAGGTAAGCTTATATTTTTTTGTACAACTGGTATGTCTAAATTTTAGGGCCTAGTAATAACTGAACAATATAAATGACAAATATTAGTTATACCCTGCTTAAAATCGAAAAATGTGAGAAATATGTTGCTAGATGACTGAAGAAGACAGTGGCACACAGAGGTGGAACAATACTGTTTATCAGATAAACACAGGATTTACTGCTAGCAGAGCTTTTGGATTAGCACCAGTGATGTGATGCTGCTTAGACTGAAAGTGCCACGAGACAGAGGCCTGACTGTGACGAGGTGGTCGGGATTCGATCAGCTGTCCCAGCACCGGAGGAGTCAGACTGGATGGGTGTGGAGTGAATGGGCATGGCCCACTCACCTGTCCTGGAGGAGAGTATTTATTTATTTATTTGTTTATTTACTTCCATTTGTTTGCCGGGAATGTCCAACTCGGCTTAACATAGCCCGTTTTCAGCAGAGGCCTGTGGAGAAAAGGAACACAGAGTACAATCTAGCTACAGAAAGTATCCATATCAAATTCATAATGTGTAGAGTGCAAAGGTCATACATCACATGAGTACACATAGAAAAAGACTTAGTTTAGGTACATAACATAGAAAAGCATTGGAACAAAGTGACAGAAAGTTAAAGGCTAAGAAGGTGTTATGCTAATGAGATAGATACAAAAGAAAGTATGTAGGGAGTCAACTAAAAGGAGATGGAAAAGGAGTATAGGATAGGGGTAAGTTATGTGAGGAAAAAAGCAGGAGTAGGGAGATAATGGTATATGCATACCTCTCAACCTCTGAGAACAAGAAATCTGCATGAAACCATAAATAAAAGTGGGACAAAGGCCCAAAAGTAAGGATAATTTTTAAATATTGCTCTTTAAAATTTAAAAAGGTGATAGAATAACAGATTTTTACCATGGATTTTCTGAAGGATATGAAGTCTGAAACTCAAATGTCTGTAATTATTTTCTAACTTCAGTCTTTAATGATTTGCCACTAATTTGCCAGAAAATGACAATTTTATGAAAAATGGACCAAAAATATGAAGGAAAAATCTGGACATTCTGCAAAAATCTGTACAGTTGAGAGGTATGGCCGTATGTGTAAGAGAAACATTAACATTTAAAGCAGCTAAGGAGTAGGATGGTGTGCACTTGTGAGCACACCGAATGGTGAGAGTTTCATGGTGGAGACCAGGGAAACCACCACTCATGTTTCAAGGGGAGGGATAGAGATGCCTGAGGAAAAATGGCTCTTGTAGAAGTGAGAAGATGTCCTTTGCTGCAGCCCATTGCTGGGTGTATGCAGAGCTATAGAGTGTATACAAAAAACACCTTGAATCTCCCAATGGCTGTCTAAATGATGACCCCAAGTGCTCACCTCTCATGCTGGGGATGCAAAACAAATAGCCTGAAGAGCTGGGATGGGTCTGCTGATTGGCAGACTGTGGAGGCAAAGAGAAAAAAAAGTCTGCTTCAACACTTTCATAGCAAAATTATCCTTTGAAATGTAAGTGGGCAGCAAGCATACATAGATAATGAGGTGTCATCATAAGATTATTATGTTGCAGATCTAAGCACAAACTAATAGCAACAATAAATGCCATTATTCTGTTATGTGACTGTCGACTTATATCTCTGGTAATTTTTATTATTTTGACTTTCAATCGTTATATAGTCATTTCTTCAATGTAAATCATGGTTCTAACAGTTGCATTTTGCATGTAGGCTTCAACTTGTTTTATATAATATTAAATGAAACAGGTCTATGAGTTGCTTGAAGACATCTTTAAAGCAGCATATTTTCAGTTTCCTAACCATTGTCTTATATTGTGCAGCTACTTTTATTTCCCCTGTGCAGCCTCAAAACCAAAGTGCTCTCTTTGTTTTGTTTGGACATTTCTTCACATTAACCAATAAACAGATGCACATTCAACAGCTGTCCTTTGTTCTAAGGCTGCTTTAGCATTACATTTTTATTTTCTTCAGCATGCCTGCTTAAGAAGGCACTGCTTGGTAACCCCATGACATTCCTGTTTTATGTGCTGCTGAAGTGGAGGCATGATCTGAACTGCAATTTAATAGCACCTCAAAGTCACTACCACCAACATTCTGCAAATAGCATTGCTGAAAGTCGCTCTTGGAATTCTTGGACAGCTGTAGCTAGGAACCCTCATTAGTAACCAAAGTCTAGTAACCTATAAATGTACGGTGTATCAAATGATGGGTGAGAACACAAACTAACCTATGGATATATACATAAACTTGTGAGTGCATGATTTTGCATATATATATAAATATATATATATATATATATATATATATATATATATATACATACATATATATAGTTTGTGTATCGACAATAGCAAACCAATAAGATTGAACTGCCAAAGCACTAAAGCAAAAAAAAATCTTATTATGTGTGTAGGGGGAAGCCCCCCACCCTTAAATCCAAGATTGCACTACATTGGGGAAAGGACCAATTCTCACTGAGTGCTATGCATTAATGTGTGGCAGTCTGATCTTATGAGATCAATATTTTACCTGTTGATATTCTGGGTTGTTGATAAAAATTAGTAGACCCATATGTCTGTGTGTGTGTGTGTGTGTGTGTGTGTGTGTGTGTGTGTGTGTGTGTGTGTGTGTGTGTGTGTGTGCGTGTGTGCGTGTGTGTGTGTGTGTGTGTGTGTGTGCGTGTGTGCGTGTGTGCTTGTGTGTGTGTGTGTTTGTGTGTGTGTACATATTTGTGTTTATGTGTGAATGTATATACATGCATACATACATACATACATACATACATATATATGCATGTGTGTGTGTGTGTGTGTGTGTGTGTGTGTGTGTGTGTGTGTGTGTGTGTGTGTGTACGCAAGTGTATGTATCTGCGTGTGTGGAGATGGAAATTTAAAAAAATAATAATTGCATTTTCAGATTTTATGTTATAAGATAAATATTACTTTTTTCTCTGAAACACATAAGTTATAAAAAATCGTACCAACTTAAATAAATGGTGAAAGCAAGAATGAATGAAGCGATGGACATCATTCGAGAAAAATCCACTTACCAGCATTTTGTGTGGGTCTTTGGTAATATACATCGTTTCAAATAATTCACTTTTCTATTCAGGCACAAAATATTATATTGTATTTATAGGTTTACTATCATATACTGGCAGCTGACTCTGTTGAACCACTTTGCGTGAAACCTGAACCTCAAAGATTGGCAATGTCGAACTCCGATATCGTGGAAGTACAAATCTCACCCCTATCTCAACCCATGTTAACGCTTGTCCCTAGATCACATTCGATTTGCAATTCAGCAATACCAGAGTTCAGCAATGTCAGTTTTCGCGGACGTGAGTCGATGATATGACCATTCGATCTGGTCAGCCACGAGTATATGATAGTAAACCATATTTATAGCTGCAAAGACATTTAAGTACAAACCAATAGACAGCTTGCTAACAAGATAGAAAGACAGACAGACATGTAGATGGATAGAGATAGATAGATAGATAGATAGATAGATAGATAGATAGATAGATAGATAGATAGATAGATAGATAGATAGATGTTTACACATTCAGAACATTAGCACATTGACAAACTTGGGAATTTTATTTTACAGGGTGTATCCTGTCTATAATAGCCTGTGTAGTAACATGCTAACTTCTAGCATTGGAGGAGATAAGTCTTACTTAGACAACCTCAGCTACACATTGCCTGACATGTGCTGTGCATTATAGCGTGACTTGGAAACTTGATGCTTCAGACTGTGTTAAATGATTCCCAGTCACAATAGTGAGAAGTAATTTATTGAACGTGTTGAAAGCATGGCAACTCTCATAGCTGCTCTTTTCTGTGACTCCTCTGCTATGTTATGTCTGAGTGTGCCATAAGTGCCACACAAACACTTGACTGAGACAGTATATAGAGTTCCTCCACATTCATTTGGGAGATGATATGACAGGCTGCCTTTTAGCTTCTTTTTAATCACCATCATTTTTCTTCATGATTCTATTGCAACATGAAATCCCTCCCAATTTCAGTTTGCTCACGGCATGCTGAGTGTGCTGTGTTCTTATGTTAAAATAAGGAAAAAAAAGTCACAGAACAATACCTAAAACGTGATCTCTGGCCTCATGCACAAGTAGCTCTACTTGCTACGTATGTGTGTACTTATATATGTGTGTGTGTATGTGTGTTTACGTTCGTGTATGTGAGTGTGTGTGTGTGTGTGTGTGTGTGTGTGTGTGTGTGTGTGTGTGTGTGTGTGTGTGTGTGTGTGTGTGTGTGTGTCTACTCACACTTATAAATGGGTCTACTTCACATGACTTGAAATTTCATTTGACTGAGACCATAATATGAATTTTCAAAATACTGAAAACTCATTTGACTGAATCTCATTATACGGAATTGTAAGCCATAGACATGATGTGGGTTTCCCTTCTCCTGTAACTTGCTTGTGATAAAAAGAATTACTGTAATCTATAGTGCTGATTATCAGAATACCAATAATCATGTAGAAAGTGGTGTTGTGTTTCTAAATGTGGGTATGTCTATTTACATTTTTATGGGAAGTATCTCAAGAAATATGGCGGATGTTTTGTGCATTCCCAGCAGTAGTGGCAGAGTGTAGAGTACTGTAAGGCATGTAAACGGTATATACCCTTTTCCCCACTGTTGTGCGATCCTGGAGTTATTATATATAGTTGGGGCAGGTGTGCTGTTAAGAGGGTAAGTAAGTAGTTTTTAAGTTCTGGAAAGAGTTAGTCACTGATGTTGTAAGTGTGCATGTCTATAGCTTACAAGTTAGTATTTTGAAATTTAGCATTATAAGATTTCAGTATTATGAGTTTCAGTCAAGTGAGTTTTCAGTATTTTGAAAATTAGGTATTTTGGTCTTGGTCAAATGAAAGTCAGTCAAATGAAATTTCAGTCATGTGAAGTAGACCCTTATAAATGTATCAGTTCAGTAGGCTATACTACTCAGACAAGCTCCTCGTGGTCCTGCAGAGTGGTCCTAGCTACAGAGAACTCAGAAAAGTGACTACTTTCTGGATTTAAGTATCTTTGCTGTTTGTTACTTGAAATACCTTCTTTAGCTTACCCTAAACAAGCTTAAACTGTTTTTTTAGCTGTTTGCTGCATTATTTAATATCTGCACTTAAAGTTACATTTTAGTCGAATTTGATCAAAAGTTTGTTTGTTTGTTTGTTTAATTTAACTGTTGAGGCTGCCCACTAAAGTGTGCTAGCCTGTGTAACTGATTTATTACTGTTTCTGCATTTTCTGTGTGTTTCTATCTAAAAACAAAAAAAACAAAAAAATAATCCTTGTTTTCCCGCCTCTCTTTGACTAGTTTAGACCAGTTTACAGGCTTTGCTGTATTCTGGGCTGTGGTGTAGTTCCTGTGTTGTCCATTACCTTACTTGGATAGAGGGAAGTTTCTTTGCTCACCAGTGGGAGTAGGGATCCTTGAGCAGCCTACCTGTCCCTGTAGGAAGTGACCTCAGCACAAGAGCTGTAGTAATTGGTTGTTTTGGACCATTTCTAGCTCTTTTGAAGTTCCCTGTTTAAAATCTGCCTCTGGGTGTTTTTTTCTGGCTATACTACTCAGACAAGCTCCTCGTGGTCCTGCGGAGTGGTCCTAGCTACAGAGAACTCAGAAAAGCGACTACTTTCTGGATTTAAGTATCTTTGCTGTTTTTTACTTGAAATACCTTCTCTAGCTTACCCTAAACAAGCTTAAACTGTTTTTTTAGCTGTTTGCTGCATTATTTAATATCTGCACTTAAAGTTACATTTTTGTCAAATTTGATCGAAAGTTTGTTTGTTTGTTTAATTTAACTGTTGAGGCTGCCCACTAAAGTCTGCTAGCCTGTGTAACTGATTTATTACTGTTTCTGCATTTTCTGTGTGTTTCTATCTAAAAACAAAAAAATAATCCTTGTTTTCCTGCCTCTCCTCGACTAGTTTAGACCAGTTTACAGGCTTTGCTGTATTCTGGGCTGTGGTGTAGTTCCAGTGTTGTCCATTACCTTACTTGGACAGAGGGAAGTTTCTTTGCTCACCAGTGGGAGTGGGGAGCCTTGAGCAGCCTACCTGTCCCTGTAGGAAGTGACCTCAGCACAAGAGCTGTAGTAATTGGTTGTTTTGGACCATTTCTAGCTCTTTTGAAGTTCCCTGTTTAAAATCTGCCTCTGGGCGTTTTTTTCTGGCTATACTACTCAGACAAGCTCCTCATGGTCCTGCGGAGTGGTCCTAGCTACAGAACTCAGAAAAGCGACTACTTTCTGGATTTAAGTATCTTTGCTGTTTTTTTTACTTGAAATACCTTCTCTAGCTTACCCTAAACAAGCTTAAACTGTTTTTTTTATATGTTTGCTGCATTATTTAATATCTGCACTTAAAGTTACATTTTAGTCGAATTTGATCGAAAGTTTGTTTGTTTGTTTGTTTAATTTAACTGTTGAGGCTGCCCACTAAAGTGTGCTAGCCTGTGTAACTGATTTATTACTGTTTCTGCATTTTCTGTGTGTTTCTATCTAAAAACAAAAAAAAAAAATAATCCTTGTTTTCCCACCTCTCCTTGACTAGTTTAGACCAGTTTACAGGCTTTGCTGTATTCTGGGCTGTGGTGTAGTTCCTGTGTTGTCCATTACCTTACTTGGATAGAGGGAAGTTTCTTTGCTCACCAGTGGGAGTGGGGAGCCTTGAGCAGCCTACCTGTCCCTGTAGGAAGTGACCTCAGCACAAGAGCTGTAGTAATTGGTTGTTTTGGACCATTTCTAGCTCTTTTAAAGTTCCCTGTTTAAAATTCGCATCTGGACGTTTTTTTCTGGCTATACTACTCAGACAAGCTCCTCGTGGTCCTGCAGAATGGTCCTAGCTACAGAGAACTCAGAAAAGCGACTACTTTCTGGATTTAAGTATCTTTGCTGTTTTTTTACTTGAAATACCTTCTCTAGCTTACCCTAAACAAGCTTAAACTGTTTTTTTTAGCTGTTTGCTGCATTATTTAATATCTGCACTTAAAGTTACGTTTTTGTCAAATTTGATCGAAAGTTTGTTTGTTTGTTTAATTTAACTGTTGAGGCTGCCCACTAAAGTGTGCTAGCCTGTGTAACTGATTTATTACTGTTTCTGCATTTTCTGTGTGTTTCTATCTAAAAACAAAAAAACACAAAAATAATCCTTGTTTTCCCACCTCTCCTCAACTAGTTTAGACCAGTTTACAGGCTTTGCTGTATTCTGGGCTGTGGTGTAGTTCCAGTGTTGTCCATTACCTTACTTGGACAGAGGAAAGTTTCTTTGCTCACCAGTGGGAGTGGGGAGCCTTGAGCAGCCTACCTGTCCCTGTAGGAAGTGACCTCAGCACAAGAGCTGTAGTAATTGGTTGTTTTGGACCATTTCTAGCTCTTTTAAAGTTCCCTGTTTAAAATCTGCCTCTGGGCGTTTTTTTCTGGCTATACTACTCAGACAAGCTCCTCATGGTCCTGCAGAGTGGTCCTAGCTACAGAGAACTCAGAAAAGCGACTACTTTCTGGATTTAAGTATCTTTGCTGTTTTTTTACTTGAAATACCTTCTCTAGCTTACCCTAAACAAGCTTAAACTGTTTTTAGCTGTTTGCTGCATTATTTAATATCTGCACTTAAAGTTACATTTTAGTCAAATTTGATCGAAAGTTTGTTTGTTTGTTTAATTTAACTGTTGAGGCTGCCCACTAAAGTGTGCTAGCTTGTGTAACTGATTTATTACTGTTTCTGCATTTTCTGTGTTTTTCTATCTAAAAACAAAAAAAACAAAAAAATAATCCTTGTTTTCCCGCCTCTCCTCGACTAGTTTAGACCAGTTTACAGGCTTTGTTGTATTCTGGGCTGTGGTGTAGTTCCTGTGTTGTCCATTACCTTACTTGGATAGAGGGAAGTTTCTTTGCTCACCAGTGGGAGTGGGGAGCCTTGAGCAGCCTACCTGTCCCTGTAGGAAGTGACCACAGCACAAGAGCTGTAGTAATTGGTTGTTTTGGACCATTTCTAGCTCTTTTAAAGTTCCCTGTTTAAAATTCGCATCTGGACGTTTTTTTCTGGCTATACTACTCAGACAAGCTCCTCGTGGTCCTGCAGAATGGTCTTAGCTGCAGAGAACTCAGAAAAGCGACTACTTTCTGGATTTAAGTATCTTTGCTGTTTTTTTACTTGAAATACCTTCTCTAGCTTACCCTAAACAAGCTTAAACTGTTTTTTTTATATGTTTGCTGCATTATTTAATATCTGCACTTAAAGTTACATTTTAGTCGAATTTGATCGAAAGTTTGTTTGTTTGTTTGTTTAATTTAACTGTTGAGGCTGCCCACTAAAGTGTGCTAGCCTGTGTAACTGATTTATTACTGTTTCTGCATTTTCTGTGTGTTTCTATCTAAAACAAAAAAAAACCAAAAAAATAATCCTTGTTTTCCCACCTCTCCTTGACTAGTTTAGACCAGTTTACAGGCTTTGCTGTATTCTGGGCTGTGGTGTAGTTCCTGTGTTGTCCATTACCTTACTTGGATAGAGGGAAGTTTCTTTGCTCACCAGTGGGAGTGGGGAGCCTTGAGCAGCCTACCTGTCCCTGTAGGAAGTGACCTCAGCACAAGAGCTGTAGTAATTGGTTGTTTTGGAACATTTCTAGCTCTTTTGAAGTTCCCTGTTTAAAATCCACGTTTGCGCGGCTTTGCGCGATTGTGCGCATAGCGCAGTGCCGGTTAAACAAGGTTAAACTTCTTCTGGCTCTGCCAAGTCTGCTCTTCAAATTTTCCCTTAAGGAAGCTCTACTCTTAGTATAATCAGACTACTCGCTATATTATAAGCCTAGCACTTGTTCTCAAAACTTCTCTACTAAGTAAGCACTCTCATACTAAGTAAACACTACATCCACCTACCACCCCTGTGAATATCCACTTCCCTTAAAGGCACAGCACTCCCTTATACTGTTCTAGCATGTCGAGTGGTAGATTACTCGTGTCCTCTCCAGTTCAGCTGGTTAATCTGGGTATCTTGAGACAATGCTACAATTGTCTCATGTACACAGACAACCCTCTACTCCTCCCAGCAAACACAAATACATGTGAGAGATGCAACTATATAGCCAAACTGGAGGCTGAACTCTCTCAACTCAGGGCTGGCATGACCAGACAGGAGGAGATGGTAACCACACACAAAACAAACCCAGTCCCACATAGGCCTACCACAACAGCAAACCAAACACATAAAAACACAAAGACATACTCAGAGGCTCTAATAAAAAACTTACCAAAACAACAGAGGCTCCCAAAGCAGACATCCAAAAATCCACCACCTCAAAACAAAACACATGCAACACATACTTCAATAAATCAGTGTGTCAATGAATCACAGCTCTTAAGGCCAAACACCATGCCTGATACACTAGTAATAGGTGACTCTATAGTCAGACACACTGATGTTCCACTTACCAGGCTGAACAAGGAAAGGGTGACTGTGAGCTGCCTATCGGGAGCTAGGATCCGCCACATAACACATGCACTCAGGTCACTCCAAAGCAAGTACAAATATGACTCCGTCAATGTCCATGCTGGCGTGAATGACCTGAGACGTACCTCCCTGGACTACATGAAAAGAGACATAGAGGAGCTCTCTGATTATGTAGCCCAGGCTGGTATGACCCTGATCCTGAGCAGCATCTTGCCCTCACCAAGAATGATGCCACAATACAAAGACAAGATGATCAGCTTTAATAATTGGCTCAAGTACTGGTGTCATTCTAAGGGGATCCAATGTCTGTCTGCCTGGGATGACATGTTGGACAAGCCACGCTGCTTCGCAAGGGACGGCTTGCACCTGTCACCACTGGGCTTCCGGATATTGGCTAAGGCTCTTGCCACCTCCATAGTGCCTTTTTTAGGCAAGGCTGAAAAGACAAACCCACCTCCTTAGAAAACAAAAATGGAAAGAAACTAAGGGTAATGCTGCTCAATGCCAGAAGTCTAAATCTCAAGATGCAGGCACTCGATGCACTCCTCAGTATGGAGAACATCGACGTCTGTGCAGTAACTGAAACCTGGTTCAAGGCTCCTGAGAGCACCCCAGCGCTACCAGGCTATACCTCGTATCATGCTTTTCGGCCCCAAAACCCGGGCCGAACCACAAAGGGAGGGGGAGTGTCCATATTCATCAAGGACACCCACACCTCCAGGTTAGTAGCAACACATGAAGCATCGGAGACAATACAGGTGCAACTAACCACAGGCAAAATGGCTATACAACTGGTAGCATGTTACAGACCACCCTCCCAATCTCAGGAACCCCACTCAGCCTTCCTGAAGACATTGGAGGATATGAATGTATCACAAAATACCATCATACTGGGAGACTTCAACTACCCTAACATAGATTGGGTACATTATTCTAGCCCTAACACCCTAGCCCAAAGGTTCCTGGAATTCATAAATTCAAATGCACTGGAACAACTAGTCACCTCTCCCACTAGGGGAGATAATATACTAGACCTGATCATCACAAACATGGGGACAAAATGCTCCACACCGGAGGTATACCCCTCACTAGTGAGATCTGACCACAAACTAATAACCCTGGATATACATATCCCACCTCCACCCCCAGCACAAAAGACCACAGTGAAAAACTTCTCAAAAGCAGACTTCACTCTTCATAAGACTGAGGTGGTATCCTTTAAGCCCACTGGGCCAGTGGATACCACATCCCACAATGCTGAATCCGTCACAAATGCTTTCTATAGACATCTCCAAGAATGCATGGATCATGCAATCCCAAATAAATCCAAGTCCCTCTCCACCAAAGGCAAGCGTCCTGTCTGGTGGACATCAGCCATTAACAAATTGTATAACAAAAGAAGGAAGCTACTGCATGACAGAGCAAAATCCCATAAAGGGAAGACATCTCTGATCAACACTAGCAGAAAACTACGTTCTCTCATAAAAACATCCAAGACCAACTTTGAGAGAAAAATCGCTAAGGACACTAAAGATAAACACAAAGCCTTCTTCAGCTATGTTAGAAACCTGGGCAGAAACCCTCAGATATGCTCAGAGTTAGTTCACAACAACAAAAAATACACTGAACCCACAGATATTGCCAACATTCTGGCTGACAGGTTCAGTGCAAATTTCTCCCCTCCCTCACCCCCAAAAGAAGAAATACTTATCCCAACTGAATGTAATCTCCCTGTCATCTCAGATGTCCAGGTGAGAGCCGCCCTCAGCAAAGCTAAAAACACAGCATCAATGGGACCTGACAGTATCCCGGGTTGCGTGCTACGTGAACTCCAAGAGGAGCTAAATCCACACATAAAAATGCTATTTAACCTTAGCCTTACTACAGGATATGTACCTGAACACTGGCGTACAGCAACAGTGGTCCCACTCCACAAAGGGGGTACCTCTACAGACCCTGGGAACTACCGCCCCATAAGCTTAACCAGCCTGGTCTGCAAAGCTATGGAAAGAATCATTATGGAACTCATAAAAAGAGACATTGGGGACCTACAGACACTTGACCCCACCCAGTTTGGCTTTGTAAAGGGCAGATCCTGCCTTTTGAACCTGGTTGACGTTTTCGAAACAGTCACTAGAGCCATTGATGAGGGCAAAGCAGTCCATACAGCCTACCTGGACTTGGCTAAGGCCTTCGACACAATACCCCACTCAGGCATCATAGATAAGCTCAACAGCTTAAATGTAAACCCTTATGTCACTAGATGGGTTGCAAACCGGATAAAGGACAGAACCCCATAAAGTTAAAATCACTGGAGCAATGTCAGACTCAAAGCCAGTCACAAGTGGTGTCCCACAGGGATCTGTCCTGGGACACCTCTTGTTCGGCATTTATTTCTCAGATGTTAAAGCAAACATGGGAGGGTTGTGGCTGACAAAGTTCGCAGATGACTGCAAACTAAGCACCATAGTCGATACACCAGTGGACACATACATCCTACAAAAAGGCCTCACAAAAACGGACAACTGGTGCCGGAGCCATGGCCTTAAACTAACCGCCAAAAAATGTATAGTCATCCCCTTTGGGAAAAACAAAGTACCCACAAATTATCACATAGACAGCAACCCACCGAGTATGGAAAACGTAATCAGAGACCTAGGGACCCAAGTCAACAGCGACCTCTCATTTGACACCCACGTTGCCAAATTGGTTAGAAAAACATTCTACCTTGCACACCTTATCATGAAGGGATTCACATCCAGATCCCAGGATGTCATTGTACCCCTATACTCCTCCCTCATCAGACCCATGATTGAGTACAATGCCTCATTTGGTATGTACCTCACCTGGCATTTGCAACAGCTGGAGAGACCACAAAAGTACCTCACCAAGAGGATCAAGGGTCTCCAACATATGTCTTATTCTGCCAGACTAAAGAAACTCCAGCTCTATTCAGTAGCATACCGCCTGCTCAGAGGTGATCTCTGTCTGACGTGCAAGGCCATGTCCAATCAGGAACTGATGGACATGCTCCACCTCAAAAAATCCAAATCCATCAGAACCACGAGAGCTAAAGACTTAAACCTTGGCACAAGTATGAATAGGACATGCTGGAGGGATAGATTCATAATCCAGAGGCTTCCCATGCTCTGGAACACGATCCCAGTTCATGTTAGGCAGAGCCCCTCACTGACTCTCTTCGAGAGAAATCTTGATGAGTGGATGGGAGATCGTAAGTTTACCCCAGGGGTCACATCTGTGTCACTACTAGACAGGGGCACAGTAAACTAATTCTATTATATAAGGGGACCTTCACTGTGTCACTACTAGACAGAGGCACAGTATTCTAAATCTATTCTGTGCATTTTTGTACCATTTCATGGGGTGGCGAAAGCCACATCACTATGGCTAGGCTTACAAATGCCCCAGGGCAGATAGCCTAGTACTAAACTATGAAACTATGAAACTATGAAACTATAGGTGAATACTAGGCTAACTGTCCTGAAGGGTCATTTTAAGCCTAGAAGACAGTCAGAGATCAGAATCAAAACTTCTGGTTGTGTTTATGAGGCAAAGACCATAATCATTATACCAAAACCACTTTGTTATACCAAACCCACCGGGTAGTAATCACTTTGGTGGAGTACAGAGCTGGTTTATGGGTTTGTGAAAGGTAACTTCCTGTCAGCTTCGCAATTTCTTTAGTACTATAGTTGATCTCACTTTGGTCGACTATAGCATTATACTGGGAAACTGGCACATTATTAAGCTGTGGTGCCAGCATATTCAACTAAATGTGTATGCAGGCATTACTTCCACTTTGGGAGGTGTGAGAGACAAAGTTCCCCCATTTAAAGGACTTCATATGTGATTTTAACATTTGGCAACATATAGTCCCTGAAATATGATTTTACTGGTTGCATGTATTAGCTGGTTTCATGTTTTTTGTGATTGTGAGTGGTTTGACTGTGTGAGAATGTAATGTAAAGGGAGTCCAATGCATTGAGATCAAGTAAGGAAGTGCTGATGCTTGTGTACATCTACAAAAACAAATTCAAACACACACACAAACACATATATAAGTACATATATATATATATATATATATATATATATATATATATATATATATATATATATATAGATATATATGAGAGAGAGAGAGAGAGAGATAGATAGATATGGGTCTACTTCTAATAATTTAAAGTCCACTTACCCAAAGACGACTTTACCGAGATGACAACACCAAACCATTACTATCACACTACTGAATTTTTTCACAGGGTAAGTATGCACTTGGCCAACATGGGGAAATTTGCCCTTTTCCCCACTATAGTGAGATCATTGAGTTGGTATATTTAGTTGGAGGGGTTTGGGGATGCAAACCCCCCACTGGCGGGGGGGGGGGGGATTGACATACTGTGGTGTGTTCCTTGTTCCATGTTGGCCTAGTGCATACTTATCCAGTGAAAAAATTTGGCAATGTGATCATTCAAAGTAATGGTTCATTGTTGTTGTCTTGGTAAAGTCATCTTCGTGTAAGTGGGCTTTTGATTACTGGAAGTAGATCCATAGGTGTGTGTGTATGTGTATAAAACTGTAAGAAAGACATAACAAAGCTAAACTATTCACTGTGTAACACCCTAAACCTCCTGTAGTGGAGACTCATTTGACATATAAACAAATGACCCCTTAAGGACAAATAACTGTTTTAGCTACACTGCTTCTGAATGTCCATGACTTAAGTCTTTATGGGTACATCTAGGCCAATAAAGCCAAACTATATATATATATATATATATATATATATATATATATATATATAAGATTGTGCACATATTTTTGATCTGTTTCTTAGTTTCTTACCAAATAGTAATGGAATCTCCTCCTTCTGTTACCTTTCCCTTCTGAGTTATTTGCTCCAAATGCCTTGCTTCCTTTGTTGATTTCCACCAGCAAATTCCAGTCCCTTCTTGCTAGCTTACTATATATCTCTTCTTCAGACATCCCTGTTGATGAAATCTCCTTTATCTATTTCTGCAGTGGACTTGTCACTCTCCCACTTTGGATACAATAGAAGAGACTTCATGGGTTCCGTTCAAACAGCTTTATTTTGTACACACATCACTATAGTTTACTGACTTTAACTTAAGTAACTGATATACAAACTAACAACTGCGGTCATGCATGCTTACACTCTAGCTGCTCTTACAAAATGGCACTAGGGATTGCACGTGTCTGAAATTTATATTTGTACATACAGCCTTGATATGCTTCTTAAAGATACAGCACACATCACTTGCACTCTGATCTACAACCTCCCTCTTTTGAGAAATAGATCGTAAAAGGCTGTAAGTCTATTTGGCATGTAGAAATCACAGGTAATTCTTTGTCATGCATTATACAATACTAAGTACACACACACAAACGCGCGCACACACACACACACACACACACACATATATATATATATATATATATATATATATGTATATATATATATATATATATATATATATATATATATGTATACATACAATCAAGTCCACATTCCTGTGTATTTCACACTGGGCTTAGATACTCATCCATATTGTGTGACATAAAACTGGGAATTAGATTTAGCAACGTGAACTGTCTCTGCAAAATATTTGACCTGTGGAATGTTCGGAACATTTTTTGGAGTTGAATCAGAATTTTGAACACATTTTGGTATGGAAACACTGTCTGATTCACTCTTAGATTTAAAGTCTGCATCACAGAAACAGTGTTGTGATGGTGATGATGATTCTGGTACAGGAAGAATATGTCTACGGATCCTCATATACTTCACACCCTCGGAGTCTACCAGGTAGGATCTTGGCTCTGCACAGATGTCTGTAATCTGTCCAATTCAACCAAAACCTTTCATTGTCTTGATTCATACTGTCTCTCCTTCCCTCAATGGATGAAGTAATCTGCTTGATCTGTCATAACTAGATTTCTGGATATTACACTTCTTAACCAATTGAGCCTTGATGGTGTTGTTGTTCTTAGGTTTAGGCTTCAATAAACTGGAAGTAATGGGTAGCGTAGTTCTAGTTTGCCTAGAAAGTAGTCTTTGAGCAGATGAGCCAAGAATATAATCACGGGGTATGTTTCTCCCTTACCAGCCTCAGTAAGAAGCTGAGATCCCTCATAAAATTCTAAAAAGCTACTTATGAAAATAAAATTGCCAAAGATTCCAAAGACAACCACAAGGCATTCTATAGTTATGTCAAGAATCTAAATGGCAATGCTGAGATCTGCTCTGAGCTACAACAGAATGACATTAAATATACTGATCCCAAGGATATTGCCAATATCCTGGCAGATCAATTTAGTGCCAACTTCACCCCCCCTCTCACCCCTTAAAGGGCCCATCTCAATACCAAAAGATTGCCAAATTCTAGTAATCACAGCCACACAGGTAGAAACTGCACTCTCCAAAGCTAAGAACAGCATCCATGGGACCAGATGACATCCCAGGCTGTGTACTACATGAACTACAAAATGAACTGGCACCTCACCTAAGTGTCATGTTTAATCATAGTCTCACCTCAGGCTTCGTGCCCACTGAATGGCACACAGCTACAGTTATCCCACTCCACAAGGGGGGATCCACCTTGGATCCCGGGAACTACCGTCCCATCAGTCAGACGAGCTTGATCTGCAAGGGCATGGAACGCATTATCATGGAACTTATAAACAAAGACATTGGCAACCTTCAAACACTGGACCTCACCTGGTTTGGGTTCGTGAAGGACCGATTTTGTCTCCTCAACCTGATTGACTTCTTCGAATCAGTCTCCAGAGCTGTGGACAAGGGTAAGGCGGTCCACACAGCCTATCTGGATCTCACCAAGGCCTTCGACACCATCCCCCACTCTGGAATCATAGATAAACTTACTAAGCTGGGCATAAATCCCTACGTCACTCGATGGGTTGCCAACTGGCTTACTGACAGAATCCAGACTGTAAAAATAGCTAACTCCAAATCCAGCTCCAGAAAAGTGACAAGTGGAGTACCTCAGGGTTCAGTCCCGGTACCGCTCTTGTTTGGCATCTACTTCTCTGAAGTACAGGCCAACACTGAGGGACTCTGGCTAACAAAGTTCGCAGATGACTGCAAACTGGGAGCCATTATTGAATCCCCAAATGATGTGGATACTTTACAAAAGGGCCTTACAAAAACAGATGTTTGGGAGAGCCACGGGCTCAAGCTTAATGCCAAGAAATGTATAGTTATCCCCTTTGGGAAAAGCCATGTACCCATGAATTACCACATAGGTGGCAGTACACTAAACACTGAAATTGTAATGAGAGACTTAGGGATACAAGTGGACAATGGTCTCACCTTTGATAACCATAATGCCACAACAGTCAGGAAATCCTTCTATGTGGCACACTTCATCGCTAAGAGCTTTTCATCCAGAAAAACGGAGGTCATTGTCCCACTGTACTCATCCCTCATTAGACCCATTATAGAGTACAATGCCCCATTTAGTATGTACCTCACAAGACATCTGCAACAGCTTTAAAGGCTGCAGAAATATCTCACTAAAAGAATTACAGGCCTAAAGCAGATGCCCTATACTGAGAGTCTAGAAAAAACTCCAGCTATACTCTGTGGCATATCGTCTATTCAGACGCTATCTCTGCTTAACATACAAGGCCATGTCAAACCCTGAGCTGTTGGACATGCTCCACTTAAATAAATCCCAGTCCCTCAGAGCCATACATTCCAGGGATCTAAACCTTGTCATCACAATGAACAAAACATGCTGGAGGGATAGGTTCCTGACCCAGAGACACCCCATACTCTGGAATAGACTGCCCAGACATGTCAAGCAGAGCACCTCCTTGGCCCTCTTCAAAAGGAACCTTGAGGATTGGATGGGAGATAGGAAATTCACCCCGGGGATCACGTCAGTCACCCCGCTAGACAGGGGTCCAGGGAAGTAAATATTGTGGGAAGAAATATCCAGGGAATTGTTATGGCTAGGCTTGTATAGGCCCTAAGGCCGATAGCCTAGTACCAACCTATGAACCTATGGGATTAAGCAAATTCAAGAACACATCGGTACTGTCATGCTTTGACCTTTCAAGTGACTGAGGATATTCAGGACTGCATGTACAAAGTCCCATTCATTTGTTAATTTCTGAAACAACTGGCTAATAAATTGAGTACCATTGTCAGAAAGAAGTTTGTGTGGGCTACCATGAACTGAGAAATGACGTTTCAACTTAGTAATAACAACAGTGGATGTTAGGTTAGGTAGTGGATCAGTCTCAAACCAATTCGAATAAGAGTTTACCAAAACTAATAGTGTTGATTGTTCCACTCAATGATATCAGTTGCAACTGTTGACCAAGATAGTTCAGGAACTGGACTTAGTTGAAGTGGTTCTTCTTTGCAAATGCTGTCTAGTACTATTGCATACTGAACAAGAAAAAAATACTTTATCAATGTCTTTTGGTAATGAAGGCCAAAATACTAATTCTCTCGCTCTTCTCATAGTAGCTGTGGATCCTGGGTGACCACGATGCAAAATCCGAATGTATTCTTATTGTAAGGAAGCAGGAACAACAATTTTAGGACCTTTGAAAATAATGCCATCTTCGGTCAACAATTCATCTCTGTAAGGAAAATAGATTTGCACTTCAGGTGGTACACTAGATTGCTTTGACACCCATCCAACATTAATGTAGTGAGTGATCCTCTGTAAATTTGGACCAGTCTGAGTGTGATCTCTTAACTCATCAAGTCTAGTGGTGGAAATATTACACACTGATATCACATCATAGTCAAAATTCTCTGCGTCAAGATGTCCTGTCATATTTCTGGCTGATCTGGATAAGGTATCAGTCAGATAAAGTAATTTGCCTTTCGTGTAGACCATTTTGAAATTGTACTTTAAACTCTGTGGATTTGCCATTAATTCAGACAGTACAAAACACTTTGATTCTTGCTAATAACTTCACTGAATCTACTCTTTCACCAAGCACTGATACACCATCCACATAAAAAGCTGACTGCTTCAACTTTACTTGATCAACTTGCTTCTTTGTGTGACCTTTCTTTACAACTGTGTGAGGCTTAATTGATTTGTAAAACTCTTGAAAATGGTTAAATTTTTTTACACATGTGACATTGCTGACCAAATGCTAAGCATTTCTCTATTTTGGACTCATGATTTGCACCACAATTATGACAGTTAACAATAAAGCTAGACTTGGGTTTTGCTGATTCATGCTTGTACTGTACTGAGCTTGAGCATGCTCCTTTTTAGAACTTGCTGGAAAGCTGCGTGGTTTCCCAGGTGAACCAGCAGGGGTTGTGGCTGCCATGTGCTTAGTAGGCCTATTCTGTTTTCCACGTGTTGCATACTATCTACATTTGATCTGCAGCCAACTGAAACCATGCTTTTGTCACTCGCAAGCATATTTGTGTGCTTTTCTGTCACCTCATGGATCTGACAAATCTCTATGCCTTTGCTCAACATTAAATCACTATCACAAAGTAAAATCTTTCTCACAGCAGCACTGTTAATACCACACACAAGCCTGCCCTTTATCAACTTATCTTTTGAGTCACCAAACTGACACATTTTAGCTCTGTTTCTCAGGTCAGTTATATAAGCTGCAAATGTTTCCCCTGGTTTCTGATCTCTCATGTAAAACAAATGCCTCTCTAATGTAATATTTGTCTGGAGGGTTACACATTTCTCTGAACCTGAGCTTCAAATACTC
Source organism: Protopterus annectens (assembly GCF_019279795.1). Taxonomy (NCBI): domain Eukaryota; kingdom Metazoa; phylum Chordata; order Ceratodontiformes; family Protopteridae; genus Protopterus; species Protopterus annectens. The sequence goes on from NC_056731.1 coordinate 520,873,491, forward strand.
GGGGTCTTCCCTTGACTCTGCCTGTACAATAATATGACGGTTTTCACCTTCTACTTCGTATACTGCTGGTGCATATACAAATGAAAGCTCTCTTTCTTTGACCTATGACCCAGCTAGGTTTAGCAAAATGAATTCCCTGGTACGTGCATCTCTATCCCCATAAGCTGCTTGTATAAAAATATCGTACTCTTGCTCAAATATTCTCCAGTTCTCTGCAACATTCTGATCAAATGCAAGTGGTAGGGGCTTTTGAAATCTGTCGGCCATATTAACACATACCAGTGAAGGATTTTGCAAATAAGTACAAACATACACACATGCACATCTGCTAGAAACTTATGCCAGTATTTGTAACTTTGTCCAATGCCTTTGTACTTCTGTATTTATACCTTTTTGAACTTTTCGAAATTATGATACTGGACAAACTCATAGTACCATTGAATCACTGGACTTTGCAAAATAAACTTCTCGTGCACTTTAACACTCTTGTAATATCATTTTGCAATGCTAAAGTCATTTACCATCATTTTAAGAAACATCTCAAACAACTTTACAATGTGAATGAAATAAAACTCTTGGGCACTGTAATACTCTTGTAATATCATTTTGTAAGAAATCACCTCTTATCAGTGTAAGGAATATATCAAATAATTGCACTGTGTGAATAAACTGGACATCTCCTGACCAAAACTTAGTAACATTTTGAAGTAGTTGCACTTTGCAAATAACTGTACAAAGCTCACTGAAATATCCCCAGAATGGTGGTACCATGCTAGGCAACTCTTTACAGTGCAAGAAACACTCTTTAATGGCGACACTTTGCGAACAGACACACCCAGCACAAGAAACTTTTTGAAATGGCTATACTTTAACTGTATTTCATGAAATAGTTGCACTTTTACACAATGAATTCTTCAAACTACATGCATAGTAATAAGCATACACTGTAAGCACCTTTTACACACTTTGAGATACTTCAAATAACTTTAGTTATGGCCTTGATACAATACAAAGTTATAGTTATGCCCAAACACAACACTTTGCCAAAACACATGCAGTCGCTTTGCTTTATTTTTGCTTAATGTGCCCTTTTTTGCCCTTATTATATTTGTTTTGCTTGTTTAAGCTCTTTTCATGCCCAATGTACTTTTCTTGTGGTTGTTTTACTCTAAACATGCCCAGTTTTACTTTAAATGCACTTGTTTTACTTCAAGCATGCTCATTTTGCTTTAAACATACTCATTTTACTTTACTGTTAATTGTTTCATCAAATACCTTTATTTTAAACATCTCCTTTAGTTAACAAACGTTTTGTGCCTTCCGCTTGCTCAGTAATGTGTTTGTGCCCTTGTAATGCCCCGTTTTGCCTTTTCTCTCATATAAACAGTTTGTGTTACTTTTCATTACCTTTGATTCTTTTCTGGCTCTTTTGCTCATTTGTATTAGTTTTACCTTCATTGTTGTCTCGGCACCTCATGGCTCTGAATATTATTCTCTTCGATCCCAACACCATGTCGTTCTTCTAGTTTGGACACAATAGAAGAATCTTTGTGGGTTCTGTTCAAGCAGCTTTATTTTGTACAAACATTAGACATTGCCTGTTCGATTCTCAGTTAGAGCATCTTCTGTGTGGCGACATGCGTGAATGGACGTTCCTTCGTTGAAGGTTGTGCGTTAGGCCCAGCAAGCCAGTACGTAAAAATTTACTGCCAATCATTAGCGGATTGGAGTTCCGCTGTGGCGACCCCTAACCAGGAAAAGCCGAATGACACAAACAAACTGACTTTAACTTAAGTAACTTATATACAAACTAATAACTGCGATCACGCATGCTCTCACTCTGGCTGCTCTTACAAAATGGCACTAGGGATTGCATGTGTCTGGAATTTAAATGTGCATGTACGGCCTTGACATGCTTCTTAAAGATACAGCACACTTCACTTGCACTCTGATCTACAGACTAGTTCTTAGAATACTTTCTGCTACTTTATGAATATAATATTCTGCATGGCTGTTATTCTTCTTAAGGGCTCGCATACTAAATCTTAGTCTAACTTGTTGTACACCACCCCTTCCACCCTATTTCATCATCATCCTTTTTCCACTTTGATGTATAACCTTCTGTTTGAGTAATGTATATGAGCCTTAACTGGGTAGCTCTAAAGTACCCCTTCAAATCAGGTAACACTAAACCACTTTGTTCTATGAGGAGAATCAGCTTAACCAACTTAACTCTTGCCTTCCTCCCCACTGAAAGAAATTCCTTTAACTCTGTATGAATTCTCTTTCCCAACTTCTGATTGATAAAAACACTCCTGACCATGAATAAGAGGAAAGATACTAAATGCATTTTCACAGTTTATATCTTACTATACATATCCATAATCATCAGTTTTCATTTTCCCAGTTTTTGCATTAGCTTTTGTTTATTTTTTTCTGCATATCATTATCTGCTGTAACAGAATAATATTTCATCCATACACCTAAATTAGTTTGTATAATTAGTATCTATGTCTCCTTATATAAAGAGATACAGGCTCTATGATATGTATACCCATTCAAGAGTATGTAATAAAATAAATAAATAAATCTTAAAATAAAATAATGAGACGAAGAACATCTCATTCCCCAAACAAATTTTGTTAGTTTGCTGCACCTGGTGTTATTATTATTTCTGCTAACCTGGATGATAAAATAAAGACGTGAACAAAAACTGTGAAATCCTTACAGATAATTGACTCAGGCTGAACATTAAGTCTGGTAAGTGACACATTGATGCATGTATATATACTGTGTATGCCACTATGAAATAGCAATTGAACTCTTAAACTTGAGCTCACTGCAACAAACACAAAATTCAGATGACAGTGTTACGAAGTGTCTTTGCAAAGTCAGACTCCACTGCATTTTTGCCCCATATCCCCTAACCTATGTACACCTAATCTGGCTGCACTGCACCTTTGCCCTATATCTGTGTGTTCTGCCTGTGAGCCAGTTTGCAACCCACCTAAAAATACAGGGGCTGATGCCTAGTTTGGTGAGTTTATCAATAATTCCTGAGTGAGGAATGGCATCAAAGGACTTGGCCAGATTGAGGTAGGCTGTATGAACTGCCTTACCTTCATCCACAGCTCTGGTGACTGTCTCAAAGACGTCAAACAGGTTGAGCAGGCATAATCTCTTTCACAAAACTAAATTGTGTGGGATCTAGAGTTTGGAGATTCCCTATATCCTTGTTAATAAGGTCTATGATGATGTGCTCCATAGCCTTACATATCAGACTCATCAGTCTAATGGGGCAATAATTTCCAGGGTCTGTAATTGCTCTTCCTTTATGGAGAGGGATGACTGTAGTATTGCTCCATTCAGTAGGGACAAAGCCTGAAGTGAGGCTTTGAGTGAACAGAGCACACAGATGTGGTGCCAGTTCACATTGTAATTCATGTAGAACACAGCCATGGATATTGTCAGGCCCCATGGAAGCTGTATTCTTGGCCTTAGACAATGCAGCTTTAACCTGTGCTGCAGTAATGCAGGGTGCCTGGCATTCTTCCGGTATTGAGAGTGGTCCTTTGGAGGGAGGGGTAAAGTTGGCACTAAATCTGTCGGCCAGTATGTTGGCAATATCTGTTGGCTCAATATAGGAGGTACCGTTGTGCAGTAACTCAGAGCAAATCTGGGTATTGCCATGGAGATTCTTAATATAACAAAAGAAGGCTTTGTGGTTGTTTTTAGTCTCTGCCACAATTCTGCCTTCATAGCTGGCTTTGGCGGTTTTAATGAGTGTTCTCAACTTTTTGTTGAGGCTAATAAGGGAATTTTTCCAGTCTTGGGACTTCGCCTTTTTCTGCAACAGTTTCTTCCTTCTGTTGTAGAGTTTATTAATGACAGGGGATCTCCAGACTGGCTTCCTTTTTTAGGAGGCGAGTGTCTTGGTTCTGTTGGGTATGGCTAGTTCCATGCATTTATGTACGTGTTCGTACAGTGCATTGGTGTATGATTCGGCAGTCATGCATCTATTTTCCATTTGCATGGGTGCCGTGAAGTTAGCCACCCCTGTTTTTAGGAGTCCAAAGTCAGCTTTGGAGAAGTCTTTCATGGTGGATACCTTTGCGGGGGGGTGTGGGTGTGCTGTGGTTTTCCATGGTGATTAGTTTGCGGTCGGATCTAAGCAGGGAAGAATTGACTATTGGTGTAGAGCAACAGTCGACCATGTTAGAAATAACCAGGTCAAAGATGCTGCTTCCTCTAGTGGGGGTAAGAATGAGCTGATCCAGGGCATTGGAATTGATGAATTCCAGGAAGCAGTGGGCCAGTGCATTGGTGCTTGAGTAGTTTTCCCAGTTGATGGAGGGGTAGTTGAAGTCTCCTAGTATGAGAGTGTTGGGTTGGACCTTGATGGATTCCAGGGTGCTTAGGAACATGGAATGAGAGTCTAGGGACATGGTTGGGGACCTACCTGGATCGCAGCCTTATCCAGTGTTAGATGTACCTGAAGTATCTCAGATGCATTATACTGGGCTACTAGTCTGGAGGTGTGCGCATCCTTTATGAATATGGAAACACCACCACCTCTGGAGCTTCAGTCCATGTTTCAGGGCTGAAAGGTGTGGAATGAGTTATAGCCTGGTAGCGCAGGGGTGCTTTCTGCTACTTTAAACCAGGTCTCTGTTACAGGACAAATGTCGATGTTCTCCATTTTGACGAGTGCTTTGAGTGAGTGCATCTTGAGATTTAGACTTCTAGCATTGAGCAGTAAAACCCTCAGATTGCATTTATTTATAGCTGTTATGGTGGTAATTTCATCTTTGGAACACCACCTAAAAAAAGCACTACAGGGGTGGGAAGAGCCTTAGCCAGTACCCGGAAACCCAGGAGTGACAGATGCAGGCCATCTCTGGCAAAGCATCGAGGTCTGTCAATCATGTCATCCCAAGCAGATAGATACTGGATCCCCTTAGAATGACACCAGAAACTTAGCCAATTGTTGAAGTCGTCAATCATTTTTTGTTTGTACTGCAGTATCATTCAGGGTGATGGTAGGATACTGCTCAGGGCTAGTGTCACACCTGCCTGGGCCACATAATCCGAGAGCTCCATCATGTGTCTTTCCATGTAGTCCAGGGAGGTGCATCTCAGGTCATTCACACCCACATGGGCAATGACAGAGTCATACTTGTATGTTTTGTGGAGTGACCTGAGTGTGTTTGTTATGTGTCGGATTCTGTCACCTGATACCTTCTCCTTATTCAACCTAGTGAGTGGGACATCTGTGTGCCTCACTATTGAGTCACCTATGATTAGTGTATTGGTCAAGGTGTTTAGCCTTAGGGGCTTAGGTTGAGGGGCACACTGTGGAGGTGAGCTATGTGCCCTGTGGTTTATGCTGTGTTGTGGTGGTCGAGTGCATTTCTGTCTTGGAGGTCTCTGCTGTTTGGGTAAATTTCTATTGAGTGCCTCCATGAAGGTGGGTTTGTGGTTTGTGTTTTTATGTGAGAGCTGTGATAGTGGGTGTTCTGGAGGGCTACATGTTCCATGTGGTGTGGTGCAGGTGTTGACCTTCTCCTCTTGACCATCTAGTCCGGTCTTGGCTGGAGAGTGAATAGCTTGCAATTTGGTGAAATAAGTGCATCTCTCACAAGTCTGAGTGTTGGGAGGTAAGAGGAGAGGGATGTCTGTGTACATGAGGCAGTTGCTACACTGCCTCAGAATGCCCAAGTGCACCAGGTTAATAGGAGAAAGAACAGGGAACTGCCCTTTAATCATGCCAGGAGGTGTGGTCATAACTACTAAGTACTGGAGCTATTTCCATGAAGAATGACTAGTGCTGATGGCTCTTAGGTGTGCTATAATAATTGCTACAAAAACCTGTTGAAGTACAAAGGAATTAGGCTATTTGTTCTGTAGCTAAAGGAATACCATTGCAATGCAGATGTGTGATCAGGTTATGCTTTACTGTTGTAAAAGACAGTTTGGGGTGCCTATAATGATGACTGGGATGGAATTACATAGTTCAGAGTCTTGGACTAAGAATCCTATATAAATGCCAAATGAGACAAACTAGAGGACCCTGCTGACCTAGGTCAGCATCCCTATATGTCGCAGTTTAACTATAAGGGTTAAAAAATGGCATTTAATGCAGTGGGGAACCAGCTGCCCTTGTTGAAAGATTAGCAGTAGAGTTTCCTTTTTTGGTACATCAGCCACAAATGTATGCATTTTGTTTACTGAACTCATCAACCAGGCTTCATTATTGCCCACGCTGGTCACTGCTAAAGGAAGCCCATAAATAACAATGGAGATGACACCACATTTACTGCTGATAGTTCATAGGTAAGTACTAGGCTACCTGCTCTTGTAGACCATTTAAGCCTGGCCAATGTACCCTTTAAAGATGAGAATCAAACCCTGTACTTTGTGTCTGTAAGGTAAACACCTTAACCATTATACAACCACCAGACTCCCTAGTTCCTGGTTCTTTCATTGTAAAATTGTGACCCTGTGGCAACTACTTATTAATTTACCCAGCTTCTGTTATGTAACATCCACATAGTGATGGAAAACTAGAGACAGAAAAAGCCAGAGATATCGGGACTGGGAGTTATTTGCACCTCCTAGAAAACCAGCAGTTGGAAATAGGCCACTATACTTGAAAGAGGCAGTCATCCAGAGTCTTGATGTGGTACTAAGTAACACCAGTTTAACTCTGACTTAGATTATTATTAGCTGTTTCCTAGCAAACCAGCTGCAGTGTACAGACAAATCATTATGTAGTGTAGAAATGACTGAAACATTCATAAAAGCATGAAACAAAAATCTATAAATGCTGTCTGTGCATTATGTCACTTTACAAAACCCACTGTAGGAGGTTTATATATTAACTTCATATAGAAAAATGCAGCATTTTTTCCTGTAGGAATAGAAACAAGTCCTGATTCAACAAGCTGCACACTCACCTGTGATGTCAAAAGGTTAGAATGCTGTAATTTCTGTTCTGTACCAAACTTTACAGTTCCTATGGATATCAGTAGCGATAGAGTAATACAGTTTTGTTTTAGGATTGCTGCACTCCTGAAGTGCCATCATTTGAAAATAAAAATAAACAAAGGTCTCAGCTAGTGGCAGTACAGACTGACATTAAAGTTTCTGTGGAATTTGCTTGATGAAAGGTAAGATAATTTTATTAAAACAAAATAACATATTGATATAAAATGCCATAGACGGATAGACAAGTAAAAGAGGGAAGTTAGTGATTATGAAATCATTGTTACATAGAAGTCTGAAATGGAAAGCAAACATTAAAACAAATCACAAGCTAGTTGTATGAAAAATAAATATTCTGTCCAGCCAGCACCATGGCATAAGGGATAAGCGTTGACTACGGCCCAGGCAGCTCAGATTCAATCTGTGTTTCGTGAATCTCAGGCATTGGCAGAGGAGAATGGGCAGATGCCCTTCTGGGGGGCGGGGGGGTTGCACTCATGTGGCACATTAGCTCATTTGACTTCCTTGGTGGATATCAGGGAAATAAATACAAAGACTCTACTGAGGATGGTTAGCGTGCCCAGAAGATGTCAGATCGTTGCAGAAATGAGAGGTGCATACCACCCAGAGAAAGTTCTACATATAAGAAGATTTAGCTCTGACACCATTACATGTCCCTACATCAGGGATGTTACTGGGCGCACAAAAAAGGATTGAAAATAGTAAACTAAATAAATAAATAATACTACAAATCCTCCCGGCCAGCAGTATGACACTGTAGCAGGTTCCTCAGTCTCCTCACCAGCCCCATGCATGGGTCAGGGATAGCCCGATGGCAATTATGGTGGGTGTGGCAGACCTGGTGAATGAGGAGAAGTAGTGATAGCTGATGGTATGCTGTGGGAAGCCAAAATACAAGCTTAAAAATACACACACACACACACACACACACACACACACACACACACACACACACACACACACACACACACACACACACACACACACACACACACATATATATATATATATATATATATATATATATATATGTGTGTGTGTGTGTGTGTTCTGACCTGTTCCACACTAAGTTGGGTTCTAAAGGTGTTGTTCTTTTGAAACTTGGAGATCATTCCACTAAGTCTTTTCTACAATGAAAGGAGAAAGTATACAAAATAAATCCATAATGGTTCCGACACATACATACATACACCTGTTATGCCGCTGGAAAGGTAAATTGTTTAAAATATATCCACAGTGCTCCTGAACATACATATGTTATACTCCTGTAACATTAATAGCATCTAATGCATCCATATGCAATACAGTTCTTATAGCATGACATGTCTCATAAATAAAATCATAATATAATTATTTGTCTCACTACCACACCATGGTATGTCATCTCTAAAGCAAGAGTAAAACCTGTGTACAAATTCTCAAACTGTATACATCATCTTAGCATCATCTCAGCATTATCTCAGTGTCTCATAGCTATATAAAATCATAAAGTGTCATACGATACCTTTATTTCTCCTGCAGACCAATCATAAAATGCTGTATGATACCCATGCTGTGCCCCTACCTACCTTACATTGGTTACAGAATTGTCAGGTTGTAAGAGATAATAGTCCCCCTATGAAACCTTGAATGACAAAAACCTGTCAAACTACATTGTCAAATACAAATACACAAAACACACAAGGGTGAAAGCTCAAACTGCAAGCCCCTCCCTCACCTCCCTAAATGCTTTTAAATGCCAACTCCATAGTTGCACAAACATGAAGAGGGGAGGAATTTCCCAAAACAAATGAATAATTGCCAGCATACACATAGAAACTGCATTTCCAGAGATTTCCAGTGGCAAACGTCCATCAGCATTTTGCCCCTCAGTGTCTTGTGACTTGGAGTGACTTGGGCACCTGAAGCTCACGGGATATGCAGTTGGTGATTTGTAGAGACTGAAGCTCATGGGATATGCAGTTGGTGACTTGTAGAGACTGAAGCTCATGGGATAGGGTGGCGCAGTGGTGCAGCGGTTAATGCTGTCACCTCACAGCAAGAGGTTCTCCAGTTCGATTCTTGGCTGGGGTGCCTTCTGTGTGGAGTTTGCATGTTCTCCCTGTATTCGCGTGGGTTTCCTCCAGGTACTCCCGTTTCCTCCCACATTCTAAAGACATGCTTCTGGAGCATTTCTCCCCAGGCCTCCGCTGAAAACAGGATCTGTGGAACCTAGTCGGACTTTCCCGGTCAACAAATCTTAAATAAAATAAATAAAAAATAATATGCAGTTGGTGACTTGTAGAGACTGAAGCTCATGGGATATGCGGTTGGTGACTTGTAGAGACTGAAGCTCATGGGATATGCAGTTGGTGACTTGTAGAGACTGAAGCTCATGGGATATGCGGTTGGTGACTTGTAGAGAAGCTGGAGATAACATTATACTATAGACTGATAACTGTGTCTCCAGATGCATCTACCGTTATCTCACTCTCTGCAACAAGGTAATTTTAATATCCGGAAATGATGTATAACAATGAAAACTATCATCTACCTTCCATTTCTCATGTCATGCCTCATAGTAAAAGACAAACCTGGCATGATATGAAGACAGTTTACAATACCCAGCCCCCAACCCAAAATGTAAATGCCACTCTACAAAATGCAGAACAGGAAGGGATGGCTGGATACCACTTTAAGAAAGTTCCATACATAACCAGATTCAGTCTAGTTTCAAAAACAACAGCAAAAAAGAATTTTAAACTCCTGATAGAAGAGGGACATATAACCAATGCAATCATTCACTTCCCATAGACTAGTTTTAACTAACATGTACTTTTTTACTTGGATATAGTATGCGCATTGCTTGACAATGACCAGCCTCTTTTCTTTGCTTAAAGTTACTTATTATCATTATCTATGCTAGTCTAAATCCCCAGAACTGAGCCCACTGTGTACCAAGTAAAATATCCACCATACACTTTTTACTATTCACCCATCACTATTGCTTAGCTTTATCCTTCTTAAAGGCTAACTGAAAACTAACATAGGCCCCTAGTATGTACTACAGCTCTTCCAATGGACACCTCACCATAAAAATAGTATAGTCCAACAGAAATAGAAATAAATCCATTCACAGTGTCACCGTATCTGTTGTCCCTTCCAGTACACCTATGAAATAATATTAATGATATCCAATATCAGCAAACAGGGATTAAATGTGCATGCCAAAAAAGATTCCTTGTCACAGAAGCTGTTTCACTTAACTACTATGTGGCACAAACCCCACAAATACATGTGTTCCAACCAACATATGATCATTTTGGAAAACCAATTCACTTAACAGCAACAGACTTTTTTTCACAAAATTGTTCACATTCAGTGAAGCAATCCCCAGTGTATGCCTGCAGCCTTTCATATGGAAGATGTCTTTCCATAGACACAGATGTTCCTGAATGGCCACTTTATTCCTTTAATAGCTGTATATGTTCTTGGATGTTCCTGAATCCTTTGAATCAAATGCGGCAGAAGTAAACCTCCTTTAAACCACAATATTTTTATAAACAGCTTCAAGTCTGGATTTAGAATAAAAAGCCTACATTGGCAAATGTTACCTTGTTTTCCTTTTTATGTAAAATGGTGACAACCACAGGAAAATTAATTATTTTCTCATACATTGACAATAAACATGGTTCAATACCACATTCAGGCTAAAGCTATTTCCAGGCCAGCACTGTTCAGCGATGTTTAGAGGATACTCCATCATGTCCTGAGTTAGATGGCTGAAGCCTCCATCAGTTTCCTTGATAACAGAAAGACAAGGCTACCCCTCCAAAATCTCTAACATTTTCTTCATGCAGATCACAACCTCCTCTACCCAGTGCTAACCACTTTAAAAATGACTCCATTGTTTACATCCCCAGCAGAGATCCAACCTAAAATCAATCAGTCAGTAATTCAGTTAATTCAGTTAATGAATCAATATATTTTGTTTCTATTTTTTTTATGCTGAAGTACCCTACTGGACTAAAAGAAGTTAAAACACAATAAAACATATGAATTAAAACTATATCAAAACAGGCTGTTATTTTATTTTATTTATTTATTACATTTCTTTACCATGTAATGTCCAAGTGGGCCAGGAGCCCATTTTCAGCAAAGACCCGGGGAGAAAAGCTCCAAAAACAGTTACATACTAGAGAAGCTAACAATATTAACAATATTAACAAACTTAATTATGTATAAGACTACTAACAGTACTAATGATAATAATAATATTAAGTATGTTAGAGACAAATACAATTTCAAGTTAGATAGAATAGTTAGATAGAAGGTAGTTAGGCTGTTAGATAGAATACATCTGTCTGAAAAGATACATTTTGAGAAGGTTCTTAAAGACCATAATAGTAATATAATATTTAACCAAAGCTAGATACTGAAACTACAAAAGCCCTAAGGTTTTTAAGGGCTCCTTGAAGTAACTATCACTCCATTCTTGGCAAATTGAAGGTTTCCAGTCAACAGGCGATAACAGATTAGGTCCTTTAGGTAGTCTGGCAAAGGCTGTGTGAGGCACATGCCTCTCAACTGTCCAGAATTTCACAGAATGTCCAGATTTTTGACTCGTATTTTTGGTCTGTTGCTCATAAAATTTGTAGTTTTCTGGCAAATCACTGAGGATTGAAGTCACTAAATAACTACATGCATTTGAGTTTCAGACTTCATATCTTCCGGAAAATGGTTGCTAACACACATCCTGTTATTCTATCTACTCTCTAAGTTTATAACAGCAATGTTTAAAATTTGTCCCTATTTTTTGGCCTTTCTCCCCCCATTATTTTTGGATTTGTCCAGATTTCTAGCCCTAAGAGTTTGAGGGTTATGATTGTGGCATTATACGTCAGATGAACCTAAACTGAAAAGTCAGACAGTACAGAGATGTCAGCATGGGGGGTACAGGTGGAATCTCAATAAGTTCTCTGTATACTACATTCTGTGACGACTGGAGTCAGTTATATGGTAAATTTATGAATGAAAACAGAACAAGGCAGGTAACAAGAGAAACAGAAAAAAAACCTTGGTTTCATCACCTGCTGCCACCAGTGAATGAACAACAGTAACTGAGTAGGCAAGACGAAGATGCGTAGCTGACCCAACATTCCCCATGTACGAGGATAATCAGCTACACAAAAGCATTTTGATTATTTTAACTCTGAGGTTACAGAATGTCAATAAAAGCAAAACACAATGTGTGCAAAAATAAGTGAATTCCTGTCACTGGATTTTAGTGTATTCTGCAGGTGAAGAAAGCAGAACCCATCTGCTCTGTCCTTCATGTGCAGTGCTGTGTTGATATATGACCTTCAGGCCTGACTCCAATGGACCCAGAATACCCATAGATATAGAAGGAGTTGTGGTATATGTAGTGGAGTCATGATGCATGGACTGCCAGTACCACAAAGACTGACACTTGTTATGCAGTGTTTAATTCTAGAGGTGTTTTTCAGATAAGGTAGTATGACTGCTAGTTGTACCTAGTTCTTCAATGTCAGTTCACCTAATCATTTTAACATCATACCATGATAGTGCAGCCCAGGCACTGATCTCACAGTTTCCTTGCAAGACTTTATTATGGATTGGAAGCAAGAAATATTAAAATGGCCTACACTTTTAAGAATCACAGTCTAAGCTGGAGATTGCCACAGTGTATGTACAAAAGTCTAGCTAAAGATCATGAAAAAATAAAGCCTATAAAATAAACAATCAGTCAGAAGAACCAGGATTAAAAAATGTAGAGGAGAGTACTTCAGAGTTACTGTAATAAGCCATGCCATGCCGTCTTATGGCATCACCAAAAAACAGTGATGGTAGAAGATATGCAGGAGTTATTTATTTATTTATTTATTTATTTATTGGCATTGCTGGTGGAAAAGTGTTTTCTACAATGCAGAAGTCAATATTTCTGTGGGTTGTCTTGACAGTTTGTTGCATTTAACTATTAAACATTAGGTGGCTATCTATAAATACATCAATTAGCTTTGTGTGGGACACAAGTTCAAAAGAACTGTTGTTTCATAAGGTGATGAACAAGGTATTTTTTGGGTAAGACACAGATTTTGGTGTGAAAAGCAATTACTTGGTTTTCTTAGCATTCATCTGGAGGCAAGAATTATTACTAAGCCAGGTTTCCATAGAAGAAAAGCTTTTGGGGTCTTTTCCTGAAGATCTTGGAGAGAATTAGCAAAATTATGAACTGAAACAAAATATCAAAAAGTGTATTATTTTATGCTTTTGGAAGTCATCTACATTGAGGAAATACTACATTGACAATATGCTCCTCCTAAGAAAGAGTTGATTTGGGAACGCATGTGGGCAGTGACCTAACTGATATATGTCTATTGTCATAAGAAAGTTCTTCTATATTGCACAGTTTATAAACAAAGGGATTGTGTCTATGTCTAGGGATGACATTGCACAATTTTTCTGAGCCTTCAGTAGGTTAGTCATTGAGTATAATATTCCCCTTTAACATTGTATGTGTCGATTCACATGCATCAACTGGAAAACCAACAAAGATACCTTGCTAAAAGGATACAGAGCCTAAACATTATGTCCTACATGGGCTACCTCAAAGCCCATTACTCTGCATCCTACAGACTGCTAAAAGGTGACCTGTGTCTGAATGCAAGGCACCTTCCAAACCAATATTACACATCAGTAAGGTAAATGGCATCAGAAATATTTGGTCTAGGGATCTAAACCTCTTTTGTAACATCAACAGCATAGTTTGTTGGGACAGTTTATCTCACAGAGGATACCGCTGCTCTGGAGTAGACTCCCCATTCACTTAAAATAAAGCTTATCCCTGTCCATATTTAAAGCACACCTTGGATTTATAGATGGGAAACAGAAACTCTACCCTAGGTTTCCCCCCTGTAATATTTAGGGACAGAAGCAACTCCTAAATGCATTATCACATTCATGGGTCACCGTGAATTATTTATGGTATGATCCTAGTTATTATCACAATAGGTAATATATAATTATTGACCCTGGATATGGGTAAGGCCAATCTAACACCAAACAGGATAGGCTAATTCAAGTGCCAAAAGGGAAACTGGTTAGGCCTAAAACTGCCCACAAGGGCAGCTTACCTATGAACTTATAGGTATGAGCTGATGTGGTTAGAAATATGTTCAGTGGATTGGTGCCAGTAGGAGATGGTTGGCCTGGCTGGCCTGTATTTAACAAATTGTTAACTGAGGACCAGAATTGTTTGGGTTATTAGTGTATATATCTTGAATTGAGATGTAGTAAGTGCTTTTTTTATCAGATCTGATTCATTGTTGATGCAGTTGCAGAGTTTTCTGAAGTTCTAGAGAATGGTGGCTGTTTTCTAATGAAGTCAGGATTTCCAGCTTTGTAACTGGGTTTTATACGTTGTTCAATAGTTTTTATGAGTCAATCTGGAGGGATGAATTTGACTCTTGTGTTTGACTGGGGTTAACTGATTTAATATATATATATATATATATATATATATATATATATATATATATATATATATTGAGATGGATGTCATTAAAAGATGCAACTCCTTCATCCAGAAGGAGTTTTTAGTGGTTTCTAGTTGCAAGCTTTCAGTATTTCAATGAATGATTTTTTCTTAAATTGAGCTAAGCTGTGGACTGTGATATAGTTATAGCTTTTTTTGGGGTGAGTTGGCAATCTTTCAAGAAAGATTAGGAGATGGTCACTCATAGACTATGAAAGGGTACCAGAGGAGATAATTTTACTTGGATCAGATATGAGGATGCAATCTGGAATAGAAAATCTCTTGGAGTGTTTGGTTGGAAGATGATTAGGTGTGTGAAGTTGTTTAGATTTATGGCAGCAGTAGGTTTAGGAGTGAAAATAGACTACCAATAAATATTTTCATCACCTAGAGAGTATGAAGCATGAAGCTGCTCAGGGTTTATTTCTGCACAACAATGTGATGCAATGACACTGGACCAGAGAATCATGTCAGATCAGCCTGTTTTAGGCCAAAGAAGGCTCAAACTGAGGTCAGTCTGTGGGAGAGACTAGTACAGTGGGAGCAGCCAGGTACCCAATGCAGTGGCAATTAAATGGGATTCTTGAACAACATCATACACCTTGGGGACAGCAGGTTACTAGATGAAGCATAGTATACATATGATACGTTTTATGCTTGCTAAGCTGACTCATTTGATACTATGTGACAATGGCCTCTGTTCTGAAAAAGCTGATATGGCATGTGGGGTGAATAGCAGATCCTCCAAGGTGTCAGTGTTCCTGAGGGTACAGTGTCACTCACCATCTTCTGTCTTGTCATAGTAGCCCAAGTAAAACAACATGCTTGGTGTCTTTTGCTCTCCCCCTACAGAATCATAGGCAATCATCATCTCACTGTGGATTTTTCAGCGTCAGATCATTTCCTGCTCTGATATGTGGCTGAATTTACCCCTTTCTCTCATTCATATTTTACATCTTACTTGTTTACTCCACTTACAGCCTCTGTCAAAGTATTCCTGCTTCCTGCCTTTCTTGCCCAGTGCTTCCCTTCCCTATCATGTTTGGTAGCTGTATGTTACATCCAGCAGTTTACTCTTTCTCCCTTGAATAACCAGTCCACTACCATCTGTAACTCCCATATGGTCCTATGAAGCTTCTCTGTTCTCTAGGAGGCCACATATGCTCTGCCACTCCATTGATGTCCGAGCCAAACAGTTACCCCTCATCCTAAGTTCCACAGCATCTGTCTCCCACTGCTCTCTTCTAGCCAGTACTGTTCCTTTCAAGACATGGGCTTATATCCTTCTATTTATGCCCTTTATATAGCTAAGCTATTTTGTCTCTTGCTTTTTCATTTACCTGCTAATCAAATGCCAAAATAGTGAAGAAATACCAGGCAATTAAGAGTAATAGACTGGCAATTATTTCTTAATTTACTCTTAAGATTTCTTATTTGAGTACACCAGACTTTCATATCATCAGCACCAGTCTTCAGCTCAATCTGTGAGGTCAACAAGTGCTTCCAGGCAAGTTATGAGACATAATCTCTCTAAGGAATCTTAAATAATTCCTGGTTCTCCTCCCAGTAGGCTGTCCAAGTCCAGTAAAGGCACCAAGTTGCTAACCTCGCAAGGTGCCCAAACCACCTCATTTAGTTTATCTTACTGAAGACAGCAGTCTGCAGCTGAAGTCCTCCCAGACTGACAAATTCTTTACTCGATCACAGACAGTAAGCCAGCTGCGCTGAGAAAGAATCATATTCCTGCTGCCACTATCCACAATCACATATCTTTTGCTACTACTTAAAGGATCAAACATGTGGGATACAGGCTTATGGTCTAGAAAAGGCCATCTATATTTTTGTAGTTTGTGGATGTGGAGAATGCATAAGACCATGTATCCTGGAATGGATGGAAAGTACTACAACATTATGGCATCCTAGGGTTGCTGCTGCTGCAGGTTACTTAGACACATATTTGAGGAGTAAGAGTTGTATTTTCATTCTGACCATTGATTTGAATATGTTCAGCATAGCCATTCTAGACATCTGGTCAAAATAGGCGTTCAGTTGCCACAATTATCAGCTCTTGGAATGAGCTTGTTCAGTTGACTGGGCCAGAAGCTAGATGGACCTGACAGACTTAGGAAGGCCAAACATATAATAAGTATGTCTTGTGCGGAATAGGTTCAACTCCTACCTCCAGAAAACCTTCACTTGCACATGGATAGTTTGGGCATATTGAGTATAAATGGGAATTCTGCAAGGTCTAAATACATTAGGCAGTAGCAAGGAGATGAAGCTAAAAAGTGATTGGTACCTACCATATAGTGACTATAATTAACTGTAAGTAAAAAATAAATCTCAAAAATCTAAACTTTCGATCATTGTGTAGTAAATATTTCTAAAGAAGGAGTCCGAGTACTATACCAACCACTGTAATCAGTTGTAAATCAACAAAATAAACACTAGTCTTGGGGAAGGGGCTCTCATTTATACCCACACAGTATGAAGATGTGACTGACACTGTACTGGACATCAAAATGTTTGTTAGAAATGTGTCACTTAAAATACAGCTTGGATGTGGTGATGTAAATGTTGTTAATAGTAACACCTTTAAGAAACAAAGCTTGTTTATGCCCAATTCACATCCTCTGCTGGATGATTTTGTTAAGTTGACAGAGAATGATCTACATCAAGCCTTTAATGATAATAAGTTTGACCATTACAATGACCTGACTCACATGGAGAGGCTAGCCTTAGATGCATTACACAATGCTAACACCATAGCTATCAACTCAGCTGATAAAGGCAGTTCTATAGTTGTAATGGGCAGACAGGAGTATTCCAACTCCACGAAAAAGATGTTGAGCGATATTGAGCATTATATTGTTGATATAGATTGCCTTACACTGGCCCTAAGGAATGTCTTGATGAATTGTCTTAACAACAAAATGATTAGCAATGATCTCTATAATTATTTCTTAGTGAACCACTAATTCCTGTCATTCAGGGCCTTCCTAAGATCCATAAGGAAAGCCTGAGACCACCATTGAGACCTATAGTGATTGGTCATGGATGGAGTACCGAACCCTTCTCAATATTTGTGAAGAAGCATTTACATCCCATTCTGGACAAGAATGAGGTTGTATTAAAGGACTCTAGACAATTCCCAGGGAATCTGTTTGAGTTTATTAAAACACAATCGCTAGACTTGAAATATTTTCTACTAATGATGGATGTACAGTCACTGTTCACTATGATCCCAATCAAGTTGGTTTGACATATTTTGATAAATATCTAATTAAGTATAGTACTTATGATCAATCTCTACATGAGTTACTAGACCTCAGTATGAGGATTGTCCTTGAGAACAACATTTTTGTCTTCAATGGTGCATATTATCAACAAGGGGATGGCATAGCAATGGGCACATCCAGTGCCTATAGCTACGCCAATATGGTTATGGCACTTTGGGAGGAAGAATGCATGTCCCTTTTCTTTCTTTTCAATGTCATGTCCCCTTCTACTGCAGATTTGTGGATGACCTGTTCTTCATTTGGACAGGTGAAACAGATGATATGGTTAAATTTCACCAAGATTTAAACCTTACTACCCACTTTCTGAAGTTTTCTTTTGTCTATTCGGAAACCCAGATTGGATTTTTGATACTTTTAAATAGACAGTTGGATAACTCACTATGCACACAGGTATCTATAGGAAGCCCTGTTATAGGAATTCTTTATTACATCGATGCAGTATGCATCCACCGCATTTGTTTAAAAACATAGTGAAAAGACAAGGTATGAGAGCCTCCAGATTGAATGGGTCCAATACTGGCTTTGAATCTGAGCTTACTTATTTGAGAAGTAGACTCATGGATTGAGGGTATATGGAAAGTGAAGTCGATGGAATACTAAGCACTATTCCTCCCCTTAGGTCTACCACACCCAAGTCATACTACTCAGTACAGTCCACAGGTACCAATAATGATTGGCCTCCACTTGCCAAGTCCACCAACATCTCCGTCCCCCCTCACATACACCACAGACACCAGAATGATTATGGATATCATTAAGAGACATTGGGATCTACTAACTACTGATCCAAATATCAGAAGAATAGTAGGTGATACTCCGAGATTTCTGTACAAGAATAAGAAGAATTAATAGAGGCTATTATGTTACCCAGATAGCCATAAGTTAGGCATAGGTGAGGAGAGGAGCAATACAGAACCATGTGGTAACTAGAATTATTGCAACTACATAGATACTAGTGGGTGTTTTGATCACCCTGATAATGGACGAATGTTCCACTTTAGGACCAGTGCTACGTCTGTCACCCCACATGTAGGTAAAACCTTGCTCATTGTACACTCTGCTGAGCTTTTTATGTTGGTAAAACTGACAGGGCCCCAAAAGACAGGATTAGAGAACACTTTTATAGTATATGGTGTGTCT
The DNA here is from genome assembly GCF_019279795.1 of Protopterus annectens. Lineage (NCBI taxonomy): Eukaryota > Metazoa > Chordata > Ceratodontiformes > Protopteridae > Protopterus > Protopterus annectens. The sequence goes on from NC_056731.1 coordinate 520,892,469, forward strand.
CAGTAACTAATGCCCTATCTAAACATGTCATGGGTACTGATGCTAGACATACATTTATGTTTATGGCCAATGATAGGATATATTTCAGTGCCTTTGGTGGCTATATAAGAAACTTGACCTAGACCAAGGAGGTTAAATGGATGATCAAGCTAAGAGCTGACCAGGGCAGTGGACTTAACGAGAAGGTCCCCCTAAGACTGATCCTAAAGGGACATGGTCTTAGGAGTTAATTGAACTCAACTCTATTGATATATTTTTATCTTTTTTAAATATTGTTTTGCAAAATGTGTGTTTTTAGCATATTATCAGTTGCTATATGATTTTTGCACAAAGATAAAATGACTGTGTTTATATATATATATATTATTTTATTTTGGTCTTTTATTTTCATTGCATATAGTTAATGTGTTCTTTTTTAAAATGCATTGTCTTATTGTGTGATAGTTATACATATTGTTCAGCGATTGGTTCTTTACAAATTGAGTCACCTATATGTTATGGGTGTTTTTCCTTTGTACACATGGTATGATGAAGCAGAAGTGAAAGCGCTTACCTGGTTGTATTATTTGTTTAATTAAATATATTTTCTTGTTTTACCCACAGTCAGTGTCTTATTCCATTGGTACATTTCTATTTTATATTTTACTTCTTGTTTTACTAGTGGTTTATTCATCTCAGTCCGTGTATTTTTGGATTCTAAAATAAACACTGAACTGAACACTTCCCTGCTATTAGTATGTGCTTGACTCAGCAGCTGAATAAAAAACTACAGTAGCTCTAAGATATAGGTCTTAAACCTATTTTCAGATGCTTACACCAACTGTACATCAGGGATAGAGTCTGCAATCTACGTTTCTAATTCACTTTTGAAACTGACTTATCTGCCAGATACTACAACAAGATTTGCATGTCAAAAGTTGTAAGCAGCTGTAAAGTAAACCAATAAATATTAGCTGTAAACCTCTAAAGCAATTCATAATATGTAATTAATAATAGAATATTATTAATTGAAACAAGCATGATAATCCAGTGGCATGCATATATCAAGTTGAAAGGTTATAACAAATGTAGTAGGTCAGTAAGACGAGGAGTATATTGGGGCCCCACTGGCAGAATAAGGCATCAAAAAGGAGGAAAAAAAGATTAATTGAGAGTGTAAACAAGAGTATAGTCAGTGAAGGCTGATACCCTGATGGATGATACAAATCATTTTTTCATTAGCTTTCGCAGTATTTGAAATCCTGATTGTGAATCAGTACTCGTGATCTGCAATGTTTAGGTCTGTTGCTGCTAGCACTACACCTGTCTCACCAACAGTGATGCATGCCATAATTATTGCCAGGAACTGATGATAGCCTGATACCACTGCAACATAATTTGGTATGTCTTCTCTCAAATGTTGCACAGAAGTTGCCAGTAATATTTCCATTTGCATTTAATGTATAGTACTTTGGTAGGTGCAAACTCATCACAAACAACATTCATAAAAAAACACTGTACATGTAGGTATTTTTTGTGTGATGCCTGAAGAAAGATACTTTGCAAAAATAACCTTTTGTTTTTTGAAGTCAGTGGTTCTACCAAAAGTTTTAACTAAAGCCACCTTTAGTTTACAAACAGAGCCAGCTTTATGTCTAGGCAAACTAGGCAACTACCTAGGGCACTGCGCTACTTTGCTTCTAAGGTACTCTTTCCCATTTTATTTATTGATTTTTACAGTAATGTTTCTTTATTGTAAAAATAAAGAAATGCATAAAGTGCTCCTACAAAGAAAAAAATGAAAAATGTGCCCACAGCACAATGAGTGCTCCAGGAGGACATTACCTTAAATGTTGTGAAGTCAATGTTCAAAAGAATATCATGGGATGTGGCATTACTCTGCAATGATGCTGGCAGTAATGAACCAGATATTTCTGGCAGTATTAATCTGGCTTTGTGATGTTTGTGGAGCAATTTAGATTGGAATACTTAGAAGTGTGACAAATTGTTTGTGTAGACTGGCATACCTTTCAACCTCTTAGCAAGAAATCCGGTCTAAGTCAAAAATTATCTAAAACTCAATTGTGTGTCATTATTTAGTGACTCCAATTATCAGTGATTTGCCAGAAAAAGCACAAGTTATATCAGGAACACACTAAATATATTAAGTAAATATCTGGATGTTGTGCAAAAATCTAGACAGTTGAGAAGTATGTGTGGAGGTGAAATAATACCGCATAGCCATCAGATATGGTGGCTATAACTGCTGTGTCAGGGTTGGGGTTGGCTAGGTAAACTTTAACACTCATTATTTGCTCGGTTTTAACAGCCACTGTCTAGCTTAGCAGGACTATTGTACCTTTGTGACTAGTAAGACAGACTACTTAACTGGACACCTGATATGCACAGACAGAGATTGCTGAGGCTGTTTTCTGTGGAGAAGAAATGACTAGCTGTCTGCTGCTGTTTGGTTATTATTTTGGTTTTGCAGAAGTAATGTGATTATGTGAAGCAATGTACAATATTTTAATGTATGGCAACTGTTTGGAACAAAGATGAAATGCTTGTGTGTGTGTGTGTGTGTGTGTGTGTGTGTGTGTGTGTGTGTGTGTGTGTGTGTGTGTGTGTGTGTGTGTGAGTGACTACTGGATATGTGTGTGTGTGTGTGTGTGTGTGTGTGTGTGTGTGTGTGTGTGTGTGCTTGGTGTGTTTGTGTGTCCATATGTCTGCCTGGGTAGTCACAGCATAGATTGCAGGTAAGTAGGGAATGCCCAGACTACTGGATATGTGTGTGTGTGTGTGTGTGTGTGTGTGTGTGTGTGTGTGTGTGTGTGTGTGTGTGTGTGTGTGTATGTGTGTGTGTGTGTGTGTGTGTGTGTGTGTGTGTGTGTGTGTGTGTGTGCATGTGTGTGCGTGTGTGTGTGTGTCTCCATGGATGGTTGCACAATCCTAGGTAGAGGTTCACATTTTGGATGCATATGTTCATTGGACCATGAGTGTGCAGGGAGTATGAGTGACTGTTTCTGTGTGTATGAGCTAGTATGTTGAACTTGTTTGTGAAGTTTGTGTGTATGTGTGTGTTTGTGTTTGTGTATGTGTGTGTGTGTGTGTGTGTGTGTGTGTGTGTGTGTGTGTGTGTGTGTGTGTGTGTGTGTGTGTGTGTGTGTCTGTGTCTTGAGTGTCTGAATTTATGTGCAGTTGTGTGTGGAGTGGGGTGCCTTTGCTAATGTGATACATGGGTTGTTGGGTAGAACACTAGGGCAGTTGGGTCTGACAGCACTGTGTTCATTTCAGAAACATGGCGATGAGCTGCTCATGAAGTGTTTCTCTGTGTAGCCTTAGCACGTCTGTGAATTGGAATTTCTGTGTGTCACACTAATTTCCCAACCCATGTTGAATAACTTAATGGTGGCACAGAGACATTTTTTGATTCTTACCAAGCCATTTAATTTAGCTATTATTAAATAATAGCATGTATTAATAAACACTCATTTGAAACCTATTATACTGTCCAGCAGCTTACTTGTGCTTGCCAAAAAGCTTTTAATGCTATATCAAAATGTAGTGATAAGTAAATACAAAATAAAATGTTCATTATGTTGTATATAATAATCTTAAAGTTATTTGTGAGTTAGATGCACCATCCAATTTCAGTGTCCAAGACATTCAGTTCAACATGTTTTCCTCTTGTATTTTGACATTTGATGACAACTGTTCCATTTCTTTTTTCTCCTTTGTAAGTTGCTTGCTATCTTCTAGTGTTGGCAGTTCCTTCCTTTTCCATTTTCTTGTGATTGCTTTCTTCACAGCAAGAAATAATTCCAACAAAAAGCCCTTGCCCCTTCTACTACTCCTTCAATTTTATCAAAAGTAATTCCTCAAAGAGATGCTGTGATTTCCATTTTCCAGGCCTGATAATATTATTCAAATTCTGTATTCTCTCCTAATTTTTTATCATTTAAGACATTGACAAAACATATATATGTCCCCCATTAAATCAGTATCACATCTCCAAAAATGGTATGACATTCAGGTCAGTCAGAGTTGCAATGGTGTGTAAAATATTTGGAGAGACATTTCCAACCCCCCAAGAAAAAAAGAAAATCTAAATGTCCTGACATTTGTAGCATGTCTGGGGCTAGGATAACTCTTTCACAATCCAATAACTTTCCTCCCTAACAATTCTAAATGTATTTGTCTTTTTGCCTCCTTATTTTTTAAGATTTTACATTGATTACTAGTGACTACCTTTTTTACCTGGATGTTCTTGCGTATTTTCTGTCCACCAAAGTCCCATTTTGGCCATTATTCCCTGTAGACTGTGTAGAATTTTAAGCCTTCAGGTTACCTGTTAAATTATTGCATAATTCTCTGCTAATCCCACAGTCTGCACTCCTATCCATGTATTGTTTCCATGTTACTATTTCTTCATATTATTAAATTATCCCACTATGTTTATCTCTTACTATCGCTTACAAATTTTCAGATCTCTTTAAATTTCTGAAAATTGCAGTTTCCATTGTTTAACTTTTCTGTTAGAATAAAATTAGTTAACCAGGTTAGTGCAGTGCATTTTTCTTTCATTGAGTTTTATGAGCTTTACTAGCTCTACCAACAACACCCTTGTACTCCTTTTTCACCTCTCCAAATGTCTGTCCCCTAATAAATTAGAAATCCCTTTGATCCTTAATTGTTGTATTAAGATGGCATTTCATCTACAAAAGCAATTTCAGTATAATATCTTCTGTAACATTTTAAGTCTTGCTGCCTTGCAATATTTCTCAAAGTCAAGGACTCCCTACTCACCTGCTTCTGTTGACAAAGTTATAATGTTTCATATCACTCAAGGATTTTGTTCTACTCATATGAAATTTGTAGTGTTTTTTCTTAATTTACAAAACAAATCATCTGAGGAAGGGAGGGAAATGCAAACCCTGAGATATACACAATGCTAGTGGCAGAATAAACCAGTGGACTGCCTGAACTATCTGGGTCATATCTACACTAATATTCTTCCACTTCTCCTATATATATATTTCCTTATTTAAAGTTTTTCTCATCCTTAAGGACAATGACCCTCATCTGATCGGTTTACTTCAGTCTTAAGTAAATTAGCTGATTGAAGCAATTTAGAAATGGGTTCCCTTTGCACAACCTTTCACTAGGTGAATAATTAATCTTTGTGGCATTAGTCTTTTGTTATCTTATACCCAGCAATACTACCATATCAACAAAGTTCCTGAAATATTACCTTTAAACCTCTTTCAGGATATCGCAGATAAAGAAGCAAGTCATCCATGTGTGTTGCATATTGCACTTAAATGTCTATAGCTCATACCCCTTACTTGTATCTGCTTCATCCTATTTGACAAGGGTACTAGATAAATAGTGAATAGAAGGAGGTAAAGTGGACATCCTTGTCTAGTGCCTCTACTTAACTGCATGCAAAATTTTGGAAAGTCTGTTTCCTATATTTATTAGTGCTGAGGGATTATAATACTGAGATTTTATTAAACATAGTGAAATAAACTCCACACGTATGGCAGCTGCAAGGTCTCAATCCAAACATAAACCTTCCAAAAGCACAAGACCAACAAACAGTGGCAATCTTCACCAAACTTTTTATTTCATTGTGCAAAAGCACATATAGAGTAAAAATCAGACCGGTTTTGGCTGTACTATTACTTAGCCTTCATCAGTGTGAATACAATGCAACAATTTTACTCATTATATATGATTGAAAAATAAACATGTGACTGATTAAAGTTGCTCATTTAGTCCAGGTTTAAATAAACCCCCCTAACTTAATGATCCATTTTTTTTCTTCTTTGCATTTAATATTTCATGCCAACCAGATTTATTTGATCTGGACCCACCTATTCTGTCAATCACTGAAAAGCTGAACACACCATTTTTATGCAGTATGGTATGTTTATAAAGGGCATTGGTTAATTTATGGTGTTTGATATCACTAAGGTGTTCAGATACTGCAATCTTCAATGGCCTTGATGTTTGCCCAATATAAAAAGCTGAACAGCTGCAGCTAGCAAGATATATTACCCAGTCTGTGTGGCAGTTTGTGAAGAAAGAAATGTCAAAGACCTGAGAAGTGTTTTTACTACTGAAGTTTTTTGTTTTAAGAATTCTGGGGCAATGGACACAGTGTCCACATGGGAAGCAACCAATTAAGGGATCTCTTGAGAGTGTAACTTGGGAATAATGTTTATCCCTGTCATTAAAGTGTTTATAATGATTAAAGTGTGCCGCCAAATGTTTTCCTTTCCTGAAGGAAAAATAACATCTACTTTCCAAAATTTCACTTAATCTGTTTTCAGCCAACAAGATATTCCTGTGGTATTGGACACTGTCCATCAATACCCCTGTGTTACGACCATATAATTTAGAAACATGCCTGAAAAGATAGAAAAAAGGTTTCAGATGTTTTGGAAAAGAACTGTTAGGAAAATGTTGCAAGTGAGAGACATTAAATCTAGCTTCACCATAAACTCACAATTCCTAGACCTATTTATTCAGATTGGAAATTATGTTTGTAATCTGAAAATCGGTATAGAAACCAAAAAGGATTCTGCTGTTGTTTCAGTGTTCTTCACTTCTGTAATATCTCTGCAGTGTAGTTCCTGGCTAAAATGTAAAATTAAATATTCTTCCACAAATTTAGCTTCTTACCATTCATAGTGTTTATCTGATATGCCATTTTCCTATGTTAATAACATTGTTAATCTCCTTCAGTAGCCAAGTTGAGTTCATTGACTCTGTTTAAAGTACCAGATTTTGGTATGTAGTATGCTTTATTCAAGTGTCCTTTATATAGCAGTAATATCTGAAGTCATCAAGACCATTGCTTTCTTTGTAATTCTTCTGAGCTAGTTAGCTTTGTAAGTGCATTTGTTTGATCTCAATTGTGACTTATAACACTAGTGGTCCTTAGTTTCAATTCAGTAAGGTATCAATTTATGTAACAGAAAAACTGAGTAGGAGGTGATCCGGAGCTTCACTCAATGCAGCTTTGCTCCAGCTGGATGGAACCACCATTCTCTTAAGCTGGTCTTCCTAGAGGATTTTGAGTGGCCTGATTTGTACTGCTTTAACATTAAGTTTATATGCATTTGCTGAGAGAATGATGGATGTGATCAGCACAGTTAAGTGGTCACTACATCCTTGTTCATCCCCCCATGTCATGGAATCTTTCCAGAGAACTACTTTAGCATACATAAATTGGAATATGATTCTACAGTGCTACTGTAGACAGACAGAAACAAACTTGCCCTTTTGCTTGTCAGAGTCAAATGCTGATAAAAAGTAACCATTGCATATATGTTATTATAAGAATTATTCAAAAATTCTTATTCTCACTAAAGCAGAAAAAATACTGATAGTACAGCATTTTTAACATAAGCACAGCTTTCCCATTTGCATTCTGTAAGAAATGCTAAACAGATGTAGCTGTGGCCATTGATTAGGTCTTGGAGTTCTTTATGTAAATTAATATTTGGCAAATTTCAGCATATTTATCTCTTTGTAAATATATGAACAAAAAGCTGAATTACATACAGTTGCAAGTTGTATTAGAGAGCAGTATAAAATTAGGTTGTATAAATCGGGCAGTGTTTTATCAACTTGCAGATGTAAGCAATGCTAACAACTTCCTTATCACTGCCCTAGCTAGTATCCAAAATAAATTTTATCCAGAAAATATATGTCTATATAAGGCTAATTGCCTTCCATGGATGTTGTCTGAGCAACACAGCCCTTAAAACAAAGATAAAGACATTAGCATACAAAAGCCATCTACCTCTGTAACAGAAAACCTCAAAATGCATTTACTGTAGACAATTTTAGAAAAAAAAAGTCAACCAATTGGTACAGCATTCTACAACATGCACTCACTATCAAGCTATAATGTAGCAAAATATATTTTACAACACATTCAAAGGCTAATTACTCAATACTGACTCCAATCACCTCTTGAATCTAAGCATGCTAAATTTGTCTTTATCTTTGACTTTGATCCTATCACTGCCCTACCTCATTTAGGTAATCAGAAAAATGGTGGACAACCAACTTACCAACTATCTCCATCCATGTAATGTCCTATCCATTGTCCCAAAGTTTATTATTAAAAAAAGTACCCAAACATACCCTTATTGATACATCACTTACTAACATGAACAAATGCCTTCTAATTGGTGTATTCTTTACATATTTCATCAAAACCTTTGACCTTGTAAATCATAACATATTATTAATCGGCCTGACATGGAGCAGCTTTGGCTCTTCCATCAGTGAATGATTCCCCGGCTACCTCACAAACTCAATCTTTTTAGTAAAGTTCAATAATATCTTATTACTTTACAAAATATCATTGTCTTGGTTCTACAAGGCATTAAGCTAGACCCTGATTTGTATTGCATATTCACAGCTCTTTACATACACTGATGTGAAGCTGACAATTATGAATCCAGTCCCAACCAAACATGATAATTCCTAATCTCTAGTGTATCCTCAACGATCTTCACCAGTTTCTAGTTATCAAATGACTTACACCAAATTATGTTTTTCATGACCTTCCAAAATGAGTGCACTACCACGAATCACCACACCTTGTCTTACAATACTGAGGACATCAAATATGTTTACACCTTCACCTACATAGGAACAAAATGCATTCATTGCTTAATTATGTCAATTCATATCAACATGTTAAAATCCAAGATTAATTCAGCACTGTTTGGATAGTACAAAATCCCTCACTTTCTTCCACCAGTTTTCAGAGCAACCACAGACAAAAAAAAATCTTACAGTCCTAGTTAAAATATGGATCACCCTTAACTGCCTATACATCCAAGATGGAGCATAATGGCCTCCAAACTCTCTCCAACAGGATCTTTGGCTTCTGTCTTCTCTCTCCTCATACTGAATCCCATCACATAGTTGTGAAATGAGCCAAGTGGCTACCTAGTAAAGCCTATTTTTACCCATCCTTGTCCATAATACTGTACATGATGACACAGCTCCCCCACTCAGCCATAGACTCAGCTAGAGACTCTCTATAAAGAGAATCCCATATCACCTTCACAATTAAGTGAATTGCTCCGAATACATGTTTAAGTGATGATTTAATCATGGTGTTTAAACACTTAATATGAACTAAAATAATTAACTAAGGAACCAGTTTGCTTACTATGTATTTGAAGGTGGAAACACATTTAATGGGCTACTTATTGTAAGATAGGGTTGGCAACTTCTATAACCTCTGCCGATTGTATTTTTTCTGTCCTTGGGTCAAAGCTATGGGACTCACTTTGTAACAACATTTGTAAGAATCCGTCATCCAAGGACATTAGAGAAAAGTTGCTTTGATTCCTAAAGCAAAGTGACACTAATTGCCTCTTTAAAAAAATCAGTAGCAACTTAAATCTGTCCTCAGTGTCTTTTGGCTACAGCTTTTGGCTTCTCACACTAAACTATCCTATGATGGTCATGTTAACTAAAACCTTCCTACTATCCACAGCCTGTTTGGAGTTTGTATTTTCTCCCTGTGTCTCTATGGGGTTCTTCCCACCTCCAGAAAGCATGCTGAGTGTTTCCATCTCAAACTCATGAATGAATGAAGCTGTGGGCAGCAGCAAAGCCTCTACATGGTGCCCTGTAGGGGGAAGAGTTGTATAGACCAACTGCTTTGGGCATATGCTGGGGTGCAGAGTATCTTCAACATAGGAGAACACGGATCACAGACTTTGTGCCATGGCAGGGCTAGACACTTAGTATAAAATATGGCTCTAAGTAATTCAGTCAAGTTGACTAACATCACCAAATGGGCATGGGTATTTGGGAGTGATAAGTCGGTTGACGACCTGGCTTACTCAGACCTATGGCAGGGACTCATGCTAATGGTGGGAGGTGTGTATATTCCCCTATTGGCCTGTGTTCCTGCCATAAAACCCAGCAGTCCAAGGTCAATAAGCTATTGGCTAGCTGGTATCCAGTTGCCCAGCATGGGATACCTGGGATAGCTCTTTTGAGCAAAATCTAAATGTAGAAAACAATCAGCCTGCCAAACATGAACTAAGAATTGCTATACTCAATGCAAGTTCACTAGCAGGACAGAGCTTGGAAGTGGATGACATGATGGTATGTAGAAGGCTGAATATCCTATGTATCCAGAAGACAAGATTGAAGGTGTCACTCACCAGATCAGGATAAAACAGGTGAGCATCATGGATTCTTGTTCAAGCAACTTCATCATATGCAAACACATCATAAATGAAGTTAAGTAACTTTAACTTATAAACAAATTAGTTATCATGCACATAGATGTTAACATTCTGGCTGCACCTTCAAAATGGCACTGAAGCTAACACATGCTTGGTATTTATATGTACACACAGACCTTGGAAATGCTTCTTAAAGGTGCAACACACCTGTTATTCTACATCCACCCTCTTTGAGAAAATGAGTTAGACATTGTCACTGAAATTAATGAATATGAAATTTACAAAGAAGTGATTTTCATCATGCAAATATACAAAGCTAAATACATATATACAACTATGCCCAAGATGCAGTGTATCCACACTAGGCTTTGAAATGCGACCATGGTGTGTGACATAAAATTTGGTATCTGGTTTAGCAACTGGGATGGTCTCTGCTGACTGTTCAGTCTTAGGAATGCTGGAATCATCTGCTGGAACAGTATCAAGAGTCAAGACACATTCTGGAACAGGAATATCATCTGGATTGCTCTGAGAGTTAGAGTCTTTATCACAGGTAAAATGCTGTGATATCGATTCCACTACAGGAAGAAGATGTCTGTGATTTCTTCTGTATTCCACACTCTCGGATTCAACAAAATAGGAATCTCGGCTCTGCACAAATACTCATTACTTGACCAATCTGGTCAAAACCTGTTGCTGTTTGTATCCTCACTGTCTCTACTTTTTTCAACGGACGAAGAAATCTGCTCGACTTGCCATAGCTGGACTCTTGGAAAGAATGATTTCTAGATTACTGGTCTTTGATTGCTTGGTTGTTCTTAGCTTTAGGCCTCAATAAACTAGAACTGATAGTCAATGTTTTTCTAGTTTGCCTAGATAAAAGTCTCTGAGCAGGTGAGCCAAGTATATCGTCATGGGATATTTTCTGAGATTGAGTAAGTTCAAAAAAACATCGGTATTACCATGCTTTGACTTCTCAAGTAATTGTTTTGCACTCTCTACTGCATGTTTAGCAAGTCCATTCGATTGCAGATATTCTGGACTATTAGTAACAGGTATGAAGCCCCATTTTCTTCCAAATTTCTGAAACAATTGACTAGTGAATTGCTACCATTGTCAGAGATTAATTTCTGTGCACTGCCATGGACTGAGAAATGGCATCTCAACTTAGTAATGACTGTATTAGAAGTAGATTAGGTAGTAAATTGATCTCAAACCAATTTGAGTAAGAGTCTACCAGTACTAAGTAATGCTGATTGTTCCACTCAAATATGTCAGTAGCTACAATTGACCAAGGCAGATCAGGAATTTGACTTGGTTGAAGTGGCTCTCTTTACAAATGCACTTTAGTACTATTACATACTGAACAGGGAGAAAGTACTGTATCAATGCCGTTTGCTAGAGAAGTCCAAAATACTAGTCCTCTTGCTCTTCTCTTCGTAGATTCAGAATCCAGGTGACCACGATGCAAAATCTGGATATACTCTTGTAAGGAAGCAGGAAAAACAATTTTAGGACCTTTGAAAATGCTGTCATTTTCTATCAACAACTCATCTCTGTAAGGAAAGTAAAATTGCACTTCTGGTGGTGCACTTGATTGCTTTGATGGCCATTCAACACTGATATAGTGATTGAGCTTATGCAAAACTGGAACAGTAATTGTATGATCTCATAGCTCATCAAGTTTTGTGGAAGAAAAATAAGACACGTCCATGACATCAGTCAAAATTCTTTGCATGAAGCTGTTCTGTTGTATTTCTAGCTGCTCTGGATAAGGTATCAGCCAGCTAAAGAAGTTTGCCTTTCATATAGACCATTTTGAAGTTGTATTTTTGCAATTTGAGCAACATTCTTTGTAATCTCACTGGAGCTGAATAAATAGGCTTTTTTAAAATAGTAACTAAAAGTTGATGATCAGTTTCAGTCTGGATTTCTTGACCATAGATATCATCATGAAACTTGGAACATGCAAACACTATTGCCGAAAGTTCTTTCTCAGTTTGAGCATATTGCATCTCAGTCTGGGTGTGTTCTATATGTGTAGGCTACTGGCTTGCCCTCTTGGAGAATAGCTGCACCTAAACCAAATTTTGAAGCATCGGAAGAAAGAGTCACTGGTTTGTTGACATCATATATCTTAATGGGGTCTATATCATAATTGTGAAAGTTTAATAGTTGGAATGCACAAACATTGAACTGTATGCATTGAACTATTAAACGATCGAACACCTATAAAAATATTTTTAGGCCCAAAAAAAAAACTGATGAGTGTAGGCAAGGGGCAAGTCCCCCTGCACCCCCCACACCACCCACTACTTAAATATACCAACTCCGAGATCACGCTGCAGTGTAGGAAAGGTAAATATTCCCTTTCCACATCATACGCTGTTAAAGTGCGATATCGGAGTTGGTATATTTAAGTAGTGGGGGGGTGGGGGGGCTTGCCCCCCTGCCTAAACACCCTTTACTTGTTTTTTTTTTTTTACAGGGTCTACTAGAATTTCGATGGTTTAATGTTTCGATCACTAAAGTTCTATATTTAGTGATTCAAAGCATTAAACCTTCAAGATTCTAATATAGACCTATCTTAATGTTGGGGGGTTAGCAATTTAGTGCTTAAGAACTTCAAAAGCTCTCTGGTACTGGTCTAGCCATGACCAAGTAACATTTTTACATGTGAGCTCTCTCAAAGGCACTGCCATCTCACTGAAATCTGGTATAAACTTGTCTAAGTAATTGACCATACTAAGAAAAATGTTGTAGAGCTTGCACATTATCTGGTGCTGGCATCTCAAGAATTGCTGCTTGTTTGGATGGATCTTGTCTCATGCCCATACTTGTAAACAAATAACCTACATATGTAATTTCTGGTAGTCTGAATTTGCACTTCAGAGGATTGAGCTTCAAGTTCACTTCACATGCTCTGTCTAGCACTCTCTTTTAAGATTTCTGTCATGCTCTACCTCACCATTGCCTCTGACCAATATATCATCTACTATTATGGCACATAGAAAGCCTGAAAAAATTTATTCATTTGTTCCATTGCATGCTAGAAGACTTCACTTGCAGAATTCATTCCAAATGGCATATTGTTGAAAGTATATCTTCCAAATGGGGTACTGAATGTAGTCAATAATGAAGATTTGCGATCAGGCATCACCTGTCAAAATGAGCTTTTTGCGTCTAAGACAGAAAAAACAGTGGCATTTTGTATCAGGACTGCTACCTCTTCAACTGTACACATGGCATGATGTGGTTTCTTCAATACTTACTTCAATAATCTTCAAATCTCTTGGGTCAATAGCTGCTACCATGGATGACACCCATTTGGTAGGTTCTGTAAATGGACAAATTACACCTTGTTGCTCCATTTTGTCCAACTGTGCTTTGACCTTATGCTGCATATCTATTGGAACTCTTCTTTCTGGTCTGACCACTGGACTGATTTCTGGGTCTAATTTCATGGAATACACAAGTGGAAGTTTGCCCAATTTGTCATTGAAAACATCAGCCTACTCTGAAAAAATAGCATTGGTGAAGCTTTAACTAAGGCATGTGCTTATCTGATTAACTTGTTTGGTAAAAGAAAGCAGATTCATTTTCAAACTATCTCTGAGACCCAGTAATGACTGCACAGGTCATCAAACCACATAGAACAATAGGCTACAACAGTTCTTAGCCACATAACATGAAAGCACTAATGAGCCTTCAGTTTGAATCTCTTCACCTCCATAAGCTATGAGTTTCTCACAACTAGTCACACTTAGTTGCTCATCAGCTCTGATCCTTGCAAAAGTATCTGCAGACATGACATTACACTTTTAACCAGTGTCTACTTTAAGCTTGGTAGATTTACCATTAATCTGAACAGTAAAAAACACTTCATTTCCTGCTAATAAATCTACAGCATCAATCTTTTCACCAATTACTGATACCCCATCTACATAGAAAGCAGACTGTTGCAGGTCTATTTGATTAACTTGCTTTTTGGGGTGACCCTTCTTTGCAACTGTGTGAGGCTTACTTGATTTACAAAATCTTTAAAAATGGTTCCATTTCTTACACTTATGACATTGCTGACCAAATACCATGCACTTTTCTCTTCTGGACTCATGGTTAGTACCACAGTTGCAACAGTTACCAATAAAGCTTGATTTGGGCTTTGCTGATTCACTGTTATGTTGTACTGAGCAATGTTTGTTTTGCACTAGGTTTGTTTTGCCCTTGGTTTTGCACTGCGCATGCTCCTTTAACTGAACTGTTCTTGGAATGTCCTAGAAGACTACGAGTTTTACATATAAGTCCTGCAAGGGCTGCTGCTGCCACGTGCTTAGGCCAGCTTTTGCCTGTCACATGTTGCATTCTGTCTACATGAGTTCTGGAGCAAACTGAAACCATACTCATCACTAACAAGCATATTTGTGTGCCTTTCTGTAACTTCATGAATCTGACAAATCTCAATGGCTTTACTCAGCATTAAATCACTGTCACAAAACAAAATCTTTCTCACAGCAGCATTATTAATACCACACACACTCACAAGTCTGTCCTTTATTAACTCATCCTTTAAATCACCAAGCCTACACATTTTAGCTTTGTTTCTCAAGTCAGTGACATAAGCTGTGAAAGTTTCTCCTTGCTTTTGATCTCTCGTAAAACACAATTGCCTCTTTAGTGTAACATTAGTCTGAGGGTTACACATTTCTCTGAATTTGCACTTTAAACACTCGGGGTCTTCCCTTGATTCAGCTTGCACAGCAACACAGCAAATTTTTCCTTCACCTTCATACACTGCTGGTGCATAGACCAATGAATGCTCCTTTTCAATGGCTTCTGATCCTGCTAAGTTCAGCAAAATGAATGCCCTGGTATGTACATCTTATCAGAATAAGCTGCTTGTATAAATATATCATATTCTTCCTTAGATATTTTCCAGTTTTCTGCAATGCTCTGATCAAACACAAGTGGTTCTGACTTGCAAAATCTGTTGGCCATATTGATATATCTCAGTGAAAACTCTATCAAATATGCAAAAACAGACATACTTGTACATACACATATACATGTGCTTGAAATTTATGCCAGTACTTGTAACAACACAACGAGCCTTTGTGTAACTGAATTTCATGAAATAAGTTTTCTGGGCACTGCAATACTTTGAAATCTCTTTACAGTAAAGTCATTTGCCTTTAATTATTTTAACCATACGAGCCATTTATCTTGTAAAGGGAAAATGCTAAAGTCTTTTATCATCATTATTTTACTGTATGAGCCTTTGTCTTGCAATCACTTTAATGCCAAAGTCATTTATCAACATTTTACTGCCAAAGTCATTTATCACCATTTAAGAAATATTTTGAACAAATGCACAGTGCAAATAAACTGAGCAATAGAAGCTGAGGGCACATTTTGAAATAACTGTACTTTGAGAATACACTATCTCGAAACAATGGGACTTTATGAATGAACTGTTTCAAAGTAATTGCAATTTGTGAATAACTATCTCAAAGTAGTAGCACTTTATGAATAACAGTTTTGAAGTAATGACACTTTGTGAATAAACTTTTTCGAAGTAATGGCAATTTGCGAATAAACTATTTTGAAGTAATGGCACTTTGAGAATGAACTGTTTCAAAGTAATTGAGAATGTATTGGGCAGAAGAAGCTCAGAGTGAGAAACACCTCGAAATAACTGCACTTTGCAAATAAACAGTACACAGCACACTGGAATCTCTCCAAAAATGGCTGCACTTTGCCAAAGAACTCTGTATAGTGCGAGAGACACTCTGTAATGGTGGCAATATGTGAACAGACACACCCAGGCACAAGAAACTTTTCAAAATGACTTCACTCGACTGCACTTTACAAAACTGTGGCACTTTTCACACAACAGACTCTTCAGAATTAATGCACGGCAATAAGAACACACTGAAAGGACTTTTACACGCTTTGAGATACTTCAAACAATTCTAGTTATGCTGTTCAGGGCTTCAGTCATTGAGAAGTCATAATTTGTACCAAACACAGTATTTCACACAAAACACATGCAGTCACCTTTGCTTTATTTATACTCAATTTGCCCTTTTCTGTCCTTTCTATTATAGTCGTTTCACTCATTGAATCTCTTAATGTGCCTTTTATGCCCTTGTGTTATATTCGTTTTGCTCAGTTAATCTCTTTTCATGCCCATTATACTTTCTTGTGCTTGGTTTAACTTTAAACATGCTTGTTTTACTTTAAACATGTTAGTTTTACAATTTTGTGCCAATTCTGAACCCTCTATGTACTTTTCTAATTCTTGTTTTATCAAATAACTCGATTTCAAACATTTCATCTGATTAATGAGCTCTTTTACACTTCTCGTTTGCTTAATAAACTTTTCTGTACTATTCAATACATTTTGTGCCCTTGTAATGCTCTGTTTAACCTCTTTCAATAAGTAAGTCATTCATGTTTGCTCTCTTTACCTTTAACTTGTCTCTGGCCCTTTTTTGCACTCGGGCTCTCAGTTCTTTTAGTTTGCTTTCCCCATTACCTCTGCACTTCATGGCTCTGAAGATTAGTCTTTGCAATCCCGGTTCTGACACCATGTTGCTCGCCAGGTCAGGATAAAACAGGTGAGCATCGTGGGTTCTTGTTCAAGCAGCTTTATTGTATGCAAACACATCATAAATGAGGTTAAGCAACTTTAACCTATAAACAAATTAGCTGTCATGCACATACATATTAACATTTTGGCTGCACCTTCAAAATGGCACTGAAGCTAACATGTGCTTGGTATTTATATGCACACACACAGATCTTGGAAATGCTTCTTAAAGGTACAACACACCAGTTATTCTACAGAAGGTAATGCAGCAAAGCCACTTGGCTTGGGAACCAGAGTCTACTATTCAGGATGAGGACAGGCTAGAAATGGTGCAGGAATTGTGATGAGAGTGAAGCTTCAGAAGGCAGTGAGGGATGTCATCAGAATTAGTGACAGACTCATGGCACTCAGACTCCAGTCTAATGATAGGACAGTATTCATAATCTCAACTTATGCCCCAAAGCATTGTGATAATGAAGAGAAAAGTACATCCAGACAGCAGATGCAGGACCTACTAAATAAAGCAGGACAACAGGAATTAGTATTGATAACAGGGGACCTGATCAGGACAGACAGAACAGGATATCAGGACTGCCTGCACCCACATGTGTGGGGCAACAAAAATAAAGAAGGAGAGGCCATTCTAGACTTCTCTTTGGCAAAAGGGTTGATAGTAGCCAACACATGGTTCAGAAAGAGAGACAGTCACAAGATCACATACAACGATGGTCAATATGCAACTCAGTCAGGCTTTCTCCTCGTAAGGAAAGGGCACTGGGGTAGAATCAGTGATTGCAAAGTTATCCCCAGTGAAACAGTTGACCCACAGCATAAACCACTGTTTGCCACAATCAGCTGCAAGCAGTGGTCAGAGAAGGCTCTAAAATCAAAAGAGGCCAAGACTGAAGACATGGAAGCTGACTGCAGAGATAGCACAACATTTCAAGGATAACACCTCAAGAAGAAGAGGAAATAGGTGGAGTTGAAGAAAAATGGCAGCACCTCAAAGAAACTTGTGTCAGGACCACACAACAGATATGTGGCCGAGCTAGGTATGGGGATAAGGTACATAAGGAAAGCTAGTTGTGGAATACCAAAGGCCAGAAAGTCATCAAAAGAAAGGAGTGCAGAAAAAAGTGGGAGACAGAAAAGATGGACCAGGCTAGGAAGGAATACTGGTTGGCTAATAAAAAGGCTAAGAAAGGAGTTGCAATAGCAAAAAACAGAACATCAGATGCACTCTACCAGCTTCTGGAAAGTAACTCAGTAGGTGGCACAAAGAAACGATATCAGATTGCAAGACAAAGACAGAAAGATAAAGAAGATAGTCAGACACCCTTCATAAGAAATACCATTAACAACCTGCTCACCAGTCCACAGGACATCAAAGGTGAAGGGAAGGAGTACTTCCAGCAGCTTCTAAATGAAGAAAACCCCAAAGAAGCTGTACTACCCCAGACAAAGTCTAAGATGAGAGAAGAAGAGACCACCCTAGAAGAAGTAAAAACACACTGAAAAAATGAAGTCAGGGACAGCAGGCTCAGATGAAGTCACAGCAGATATGATAAAGATGCTGGGTGAGATAGGGGAAAAATGATTCCTGAGAGTATTTATAGCAGTGTGGAGAGAAAGACATATTCCAAATGACTGGAGAATAAGCATACTTATGCCAGTGTAAAAGAACTAATGGGCTATCCACAACTGTGGGCAGTACAGAGGTATCAAACTGCTATCAGATTTCATGAAAGTTCTGGAAACGGTGATTAATAAACGGATATGCTGAGTACTAGAAAGTAAGATGGGAGATGAGCGGTTTGGATTTGGCTCAGGATGCAGCACACCTGGCCCAGTGTTTTCAGAGAGACAGATAGTTTTGAAGAAGCTATAGATGAGCAAAGAGTCCAAATGGGCATTCCTAGACTTAGAGAAAGTATATGACAAAGTCCCAAGAAAACTGATTTGGGGGAGTTCTGCTGCAGTTCAAAGTCCAAGAAACATTGGTAGAATTAGTGCAAGCTATGTACAAGGAACAGATGATTGTAGTACGAACAAAGTTCTGTCTCGCAGAGGGGTTCCTACCAGGAGTGGGTGTACATCAGGCTTCAGCTCTGAGACCAAGGCTGTTCACATTGGTGATGGATTACATTAGCAAACAGGTCACAGGGGGCAGATCAACAAAGTCGCTGTATGCAGATGATGTGGCATTACAGGGGCAGACTCTGAGCAAGAATGTCAGCAATGGATAGAGGGAATGGAAGGCAAAACTGAAGGCACATGGAATGAAACACACTACAGTCAAGACCATAGAAAATGGCAGCAAACTGGGGAACTCAGAAGAAGCTGAGAAATGGGGCAGAATGGAAGATAGTGGAACAGGTTAATGTCTTGAAGGCTTTGGGAGGGTCAGTTGAGGAAAAGGGAAGTCTAAATGAAGTGGTCAAAGCTAGAATCAGAGTGGCTGCAGCCAGCTGGCATAGAGTGTCAGGTGCAGTGTATGACAGAGGAATGTCAAAGAAGCTGAAAAGTAAGATGTACGAAACAGTGGTGCAATCAGAGCTATGGTATGGCACAGAAACCTGGACAGTAAAGGGAGAGCAAATGAAGAAGCTAGAGGTGATGCAAATTAAGTGCTTGAGATGGGTGGTAGGATGCACACTGTGGGGCAGACAAAGAAATGAGGACATAAGAGCAGAAGCCGACATAGCTCCACTTGCAGAAAAGATCAAAGAGAGCAGATTACAGTGGTTTGGACATGTGCAGAAAATCAGATGACAATCTGGTGAAGAAGATTTGGGACAGACAGAAAGATGGTAAGAGGAAATTAGAGCATCCAGCAAAGAGGTGTATAGATTGTGTGAGAGAAGATCTGTGACAGTCAGGCATGAGTGTGGAAGAAGGCAGCAGTGTGTCATTGAATTGAGAGAGATGGTGACAGTTAACATGACACATTGACCCCATGTAGAAAAATGGGAAAAAGGGGGTTGATGATGACTGGTCAGGTAGTGTTAGGGGGTGTCTGAATATGTGGAATGGAGCTACATGTTTGACTGTGTGTTTGTGTGGGGGTGGGGGTGGCTGTCATACTTTTACACACCCATAGACTAAAGAACAAAGCCTGCAGCAAGGATAACTTTAGAGCTTTGGGATGAGGGGCACTATCCACCAGGGTTAATACTAAAAACATGAGACAAGGGATCACTAGCAGCCAGGGATAACCTTTTTCACCATGCCCTAATGACACTTATACATAACATGGGTCAAGGCGCAACCACTAGCCAACAGGGAGAACACTTGCATCATAGATCTAATAAGCAAAGGATATTATGGACCTAATAAACAAGGATATAGGGAATCTCCAAACTCTGGATCCCACACAGTTTGGTTTTGTGAAGGGTAGATCATGCCTGCTCAATGTTGTCCACTTATTGGAGTCAGTCACCAGAGGTGTGGATGAAGGCAAGGTGGTTTATACAGCCTACCTTGATCTGGCCAAGGCCTTTGATACCATTCCCCACTCAGGAATCATAGAAAAACTCACTAAGCTAGGCATCAAACCCTATATCACTAAGTGGGTTGCAAATTGGCTCACAGGTTAAACCCACAGTGTGAAAGTAGCTGACTCCAAGTCAGACTGCTGACCAGTCACAAGTGGAGTCCTACAGGGTTCGGTCCTGGGTCCTCTCCTGTTTGGTATCTACTTCTCTGAAGTCCAGGCCAACACAAAGGGATGCTGGCTGACAAAGTTCACATACGATTGCAAGTTGGGAGCTATTATTAACTCCCCGAGTGATGTTGACATCCTACAGAAAAGCCTCACTGAGACCAACGACTGGTGTCAGAACTATGGCCTTAAGCTCAATGCCAAAAAATATGTCATCATCCCCTTTGGGAAAAACCCGGTTCCCATGAATTACCACATCGATGGTAGTCCACTGAACACAGAAGGCATTATAAGAGATCTGGGAACACAGGATGACAGCAACCTCTCTTTTGACCACCACATTTCCACTGTGGTCAGAAAGTCTTTCTATGTGGCACATCTCATTACTAAGGGTTTTGTATTCAGGAAGAAAGAGGTCATTGTCTCCCTCTACTCTTTCTTCATTAGGCCAATCATTGAGTACAATACCCTTTTAGCATGTACCTCACTAAACACCTGCAACAACTGGAGAGGCTGCAAAAGCACCTCCCAAAAAGGATCCTAGGCCTTAAACATTTATCCTATATGGACAGACTAAAAAAATTCCAACTATTCTCTCTCATATCGCCTACTTAGAGGTGATCTCTGCTTGAATTACAAAGCCATGTCTGACCCAGCTCTGTTAGAAATGCTACATCTAAAGAAATCCCAATCCCTCCGCACCACATGCTCCAGAGAGCTCAACCTCATTACCACAATGAACAGAACATGTTGGAGGGACAGGTTCATAACCCAGAGACTGCACATGCTATGGAATAGATTTCCCATACATGTCAAGCAGAGTATCTCACTGGCCTCTTCAATAGAAATCTTGATGAAATAGGGAACTTCACCCCAGGGATCACTCCAGTGGCTTTACTCGACAGAGGCACTGGGAACTAAGGTCGGGTGGCACGATGTCAGGGTAATCCTATGGACTAGGCTTGTAAAGGCTCCAGGGTCATTAGCCTAGTACACACCTACGAACCTATGAATCTATGAACATCTCATGCCTTAATGGCATTTAATATAATGGGGATCAGAGAACTTCTAGACACCATGTAGAATACAAATGATGTGGACTGGGGAATACTAGATGCCAGGGTTCTCTATATGGCATGCTTTAAAGGCCCATAATTAAAACAAGTATTGTGCAGGGAACCACTACACACCCTTTATAAGTAGCATGCCTTAAAAGCATTAAAAGGGGTTCCAGGCCTGTACTCTTTGACTTACTGACTTACTACCAGACACTAGGGATGTATTGTAAAAAAAAAGACCTTAAAAATGTAAACTACAAAAGGGAGGAAAAAGGCTTCATTCTCTGCACCTTTTGCACAGGCAACCTCAGCATTAACCCATTGCAATAACTGATAAGTTAGTGCAGTTTTTCTTCAACATATAATGAGGATCGTGAGCGTTATTCAGCACCTGCAACAATCTGTAACACAGGAGGGAGAGAGACAGGGAGCATTAAGCTTACTTCTCTACCTCATAAAACAAGAAAAATCCAAAATTAATTCCATAAAAAAAAAAATCAAGGATGAATGTTAATTATTCCTCCTACAAACTTATAAAGTCTCTAGTGTAACAGCTTTTGTACTACCACGGATTTACTGAAGGATATGAAGTATTATGTAAGTCGAATGTCTGACATTAAGGACTGAATCTTACCATTAATGATTTTTTGGGACATGAAAAAGAAAACATCAAAGATGTTTTGTCAACACAGTGACAGATTTAGGGTATGTGGTGTGTTTGCTTGTTTGTTTGAATGCATGTATTGGTATTGTGCATGAGAGAGAGTGAAAGGGGGGCTGTCTTTTTAATATATTGCATTGGTTGTCACTGGTAACTATGACAGAAAAGTATTGATCTGCACTCATGGCAGTTAACAGCAATTCAGAGACATGCAAATTAAACAATACTGAGGTCTTTCTAACATGTCTCTGAATACACTAGTACCATATTGGTAAACAGGGCCTTCTTACCACAACCCTTAACATGAGTAATGGGGTTCTTTCTGAATCCTCATGATATACTGTGATATGATATAAGTATTATGTAAAACAGATTGTATGGGAAATCACAACTCCGCTAACATCTGCTTCCTCTGCCTGGAGATGGTACACTGAGGGTTTTTAGCTGCTTTGGCCTGCAGCATTGGTATAGTTGGAGAAATACTCTGAAGATAAATTGAGTTCCCTAATCAGTGAATATTTCTTTAGGTAAACCTACTAGGGAAAATCACAACAGTAACTCATTAGCTATAGATTTCGTATTCATCCTACATACGGAATTATCCTAATAGTACTTTAATGCATAGTAAAAATAACCAAAATGAATTGAAACCCACTGCTGGATTTTACTAATGTCCCAAAAATGTCTATAACTCTATGTTTAAATGGCATCTCTATAATGGACACTGGAATCAAAGGATTTGTAAAGCCTATTTAAGCAGCTGTCATCTGACACTAATAGGTGACAAACAACTTCTCTTCTCTCTCTCTCTCTCTCTCTCATACATTACTCTGTACAGCAAGTCATTTTGTAATTTAAAATACGGCTAGGAAACAGAAACATTTTGTTCAGCTGGTTCCTGCCCAACTCTTGTTATTTTTTTCTTGAGCCACTCAAAATGTCATTGTGCTTTTATTACAGTTTATCTGGAGGTCAGCAAATCTGGGGTTTCCTTAGGGTTGATCACGTATGAAGTGTAAAGGATTGTTTCCTCTCCTACCAATGCATGCACTGAGATCTCATCATCTAACTCTTCCCCTAAGGAAGAAGATTTATACCAAAAGTCTTTAGTCCTCGTTGACATTTCTACCTTAGTCATAGTTTCTTTTTTTATGAGCCCGATGCACAGAAATCTCTTTCTTCTGTTTAGGATTTCAGTACTTTTGCTCAAAAGAAATATCATTAGGGCTCTGTTCAAGGTTGGTATATGTATAGACCATCACCCCCTTTACCTTTCCTTCTTTAGCATTTTTAACTTGTTCTCCCTCTGTCTCTTTCTGAGAATACCGCCTGCTCACTTTTTTTTTCTTCTCTATGTTGCTCTGGTTGTGAGTGAATACCACACTCTCAGTTTATTTTTCCTCCCTAGGTTGCTCTCCTTTTAAAGTATTTATATTCAGATTTACTTTTCTCTTAATTACAGATATGTATTGCCCAGACTATTCCATTATTTGATTTTTATATCTTACACTGACTGAAATAGGCTTATAACTCAGATCAGATGCAATTCTTCAACTTTAACTTCACTAGATAAATCTTTCTTATCGATGTGTTTTTCTTACTCAACACTCATCTGTTGCTTATACTTCTACATTTTTGAGTCTTTCTATTCTAGTTTGATGGACAGTTTTAACTTAGGTCTACACTTCCATGCTTCCTAGCTTTGTTACTTGTAAAACACCCTTTCAGTGAGCATTTTCTTCCATTCTGTTTATCATTTCTATTTCTTGTTCTGCCACCCTTTAAGTTTAAATAACACTCATACTGCCCACCTTTTAACACTTCCAATTTGTGATACTTTACTGCACAGCTCCTTTCCTTTTGTTATATTTTTTCCTGCAGGCTGTTTTACATAAGTGTGTGCTGGTATATATCTTTAATTGATAGAAGTTTTATTCTATCTGAGTCCATAATTAACATTTTACACCATTGTGACTGTCTAACTTTATTCCTGGATCTTTATAGGATTTGTACACTTTTATGAGATACGTATTGACTGTAATGTTCAGACGAGATATAACTGTAGGTTATTCATATACTGGTTCTCCCCTTGCCCATTGATGAAGTGAGCCATCCAAAGGATTATCTTCTTTAAATTTCATCAGCAGAGATTTATGGGGGGAGGGGGGATCTTTCCATATTATCATATTATGTCTTAAATTGGTGACTAGAGCAACAGGGAGAACTATGGTTCAAAATACAGTTTCTGTTTGTGCTTGTGTAATGCAATAATGTTGCTATCTCCCTCAATGCAGATTACTTCAACTGTTTTTTAATAAGGGCGTCTATTCTACCTGCATCAAATAGTCACTGCATTGCAGCTCCCTGCCATTGATAATAACTTTGCAATAAATTAATTTTGCAGTTGTAGAATAACAAAAGGTGTTTAAGTTTTTTTTTTTCTTTTTGCTGATCTCTATTTTTTATTTTATCTTCATTTCCAGGGAGTTTGCTGAGATTTAACATATTAGATGCTTGTATCTGCACAAAGCTATATTTCATGTGATTTAATATGGTTTGGTGTCTTGTGTTTTCAATGTATTTGTTTCTTGCTGTTTCTACCAAAAAATAGCTTGCTACTGTAATCTGTTATGTTTTGATCATTCAGAATAGACATTCTGACATACACGAAGTCAGAAAATTTAGTTAAGAACTGTAACCAGTTAGGTTTTGACTAGCTATACCCCAGCACATCCCCTCTCACTATTATGAATATAGTCTCATTCTAAGGACGCTGCTGCAAATGCAGATCAGAGAACAAGTGATTAGGAAAAATATACTCTGTCAGTGTTGCTTCAGGATGCTATGATCTCAAATTGTGCAGAGTTCTATACACTAAAAGAAAACACCCATCATTACTGCATGCATAAATACTCATGAGCAAAGGTTGCATTGGGAAATAATGCATAAACAGCTGGGAAATGAAAAATTAGTATAAAGCAAATGCATGTAACACTATAGTGTACCCTTAAAGTCTTCTTCTTCTGGCTTTTCATGGTTAGGGGTCACCACAGTGGATCATCTGTCTGCTCATGATTGGCAATGGAGTTTTATGGTGTCGAGTTGCTAGCCCAGCACCCAACCTTCCACAGAAGGCACACACACACACACCTAGAGCCAATTTAGAGAGTCCAATCCACCTACTGCTTGTCTTTGGGATGAAACCGGAGCACCCGGAGGAAAACCACATGACCACAGAGAGGACATGCAGACTCCGCACAGAAGGCACCCCAGCTGAGAACTGAACCAGACAACCTGTTGCTGTGAGGTGGCAACGCTAACCGCTGCACCACCGTGGCCACCCATAGTGTACCCTTAAAGTAAGAAAGCCAAATGTAAATATCTCAATATGCAATTTTACAGTTTGAAATTTTATTCACTGTGAAACATAAATGTATTCTATATTGCTCTTAGGATGTAAAACTTAGTATATATATATATATATATATATATATATATATATATATATATATATATATATATATATATGGGTCTACCTGACATGGTCGACAGTTCATATGGTCGACAGTTTATTTGGTCGACAGTTTATTTGATCGACAAGCATTTTAGGTGGGGGGCTTCCCCACACCCAATGTAGGGGCTGTGCCCCACCCCTAACTATATATATCAACTCCAGGGTTGCACAACATTGGGGAAGGGGGCAAATCTGCTTGTCGACCAAATGAATTGTCGACCAAATGAGTGTCGATCATATGAACTGTCGACCATGTCAGGTAGACCCATATATATATATATATATATATATATATATATATATATATATATATATATATATGGATCTACCTTACTAGATCGACATGTGAAAACAGCGAAAACGACTTCACTGACACCAAAAGATCGAAAACGACGTCACAGATGCCAGAAGACCGACAGTTCACAAACACGACACCGCATACACCCGACACATCATACCAACAAACAAAACAAATCCCCTATCCAAAACCCACACACACAACACAAGCACACCAAAATCCTTACAAACCAACACTAACCCATACATACACAACTATCTACAACCCTAACCCAAACCCTTACCCTAAGGTCCGTCACTATCGTGACACTCACCTAACCCGCCCTAACCCTAACTCACTTATCCCACCCCTACCCCTACAGACCGCCAACATCGCACACTTACCTTACTCGCACCTTACCTAACCCGCCTAACCCTAACTCACTTATCCCACCCCTACAGACCGCCAACATCGCACACTTACCTTACTCGCACCCTTACCTAACCCGCGCCCTAACCCTAACTCACTTATCCCACCCCTACCCCTACACACCGTCAACATCGCACACTTACCTTACTCGCACCCTAACGTCCGTCACTACCACATACTTACACATCCTTTCCCCATCGCAGTGTTCTCAGCGTCGGTGTCTTCCTCCATCAGTCCTCTGCCTTGTCGATCTTCTGGCGTCGGTGAAGTCGTTTTCGCTGTTTTGTCGATCTTCTGGCGTCGGTGAAGTCATTTTCGCTGTTTTAACATGTCGATCTAGTAAGGTAGATCCATATATATATGCCACAGTGGCATACCTAAATGTTTGTTTAAAAACTCAGCAGTTTTAAACAATGCAGAATCTTACACAGGTTCATTAAAGGCTTGAATGTAATAATTTCATTAAGCCTTGGTTCCGTGCATAAATTCAATAACATCTACTAGATATAACCTTTAAGCTAAGTAATCTAAGTTTTCCATAAAAACATGAGCTTTAAGAGATTCAAACAGTTTATCTACAACCAGAAATGGCATTAGATGTTCATTCCCTTATCCTTTACATGCTTAAATGGAACATTCTTTGTCTTTTATTAACAACATCCCTACTGTGTTCTTGCAGTTTGATCATCAACCTCCTGCAAGGTCTACCTACAAGGAAGCTACTACACTTACTGCATATATAGCCATATAAAGCATAGCAATGTCACTGCAGTTCACATAATGCTTGAATTTAAACTAATAAGTAACTGAATAAATGAAAGTATCTCTTTTCTTTTTTAGACAAAGTACTTTATTAATAAATTTTCAGTTTGACATACTGTACAATACCATGCATGGTGTACTTGTTAATCTGGCATTGATTGCTGATACAGCCATTGTATAATGACACATTTATACAATACTAAAAAAAATCACCTTGTTTCAGACAATGCACATTTATATAATACAAAAAACTTGCCTTATGTCAGACAATCGGTGTTGACATTTAACTATCAGCAACTTGCAATTGTTATGCATGTAAATCTAATATCAATATCAACTCATCTATCTAGCCTTACTCCAAAGTTTGAT
Source organism: Protopterus annectens (assembly GCF_019279795.1). Lineage (NCBI taxonomy): Eukaryota > Metazoa > Chordata > Ceratodontiformes > Protopteridae > Protopterus > Protopterus annectens. The sequence goes on from NC_056731.1 coordinate 520,920,003, forward strand.
TTAACATTGTTCATTAAACAAAAACAGTTTAACATACAATTAACTATTTGCAATATAATTTGAGATCAGGAATTAATTAGTGACCATATTATTTTGTTTTCCCTGCATTACAAATAAAAACAAATGAAGGCGACCATGGTAACACACCAAAACACAAAATTTTAATGACACATTTATCACTTTTGTCCCGGTATAGTGGACTTCATCAGAATACTATTACAGGCCAAAAAGCAAATATCTATACATAAAAAAAAAATCACATGTTCAAATCTGTCCCTCCAAACACAATCCAAATTAAGAACTGCACCTTAATCACCTACCAAGGTAAAATTTAACCCTTTCCTATAAATAACATACATTTTTTATTACTATTAAACTACTCTATTAAAAATAATGTAGGTTGTTAAACTGCTAAAACCACAACAACGAAATCGTGAATGTAAAAAAATCTTATAAAATGAATACAACCTAACAAGTAAAAAACTTGTTGATTTCCTTTCCCTGCTATAAAACCCACATTTGCGCAGTTTTGTGCACCGGGCTGCACCGGTTAGCTAGGGTATAACTATTCCCAGCTCCACAAAGTCTGCTCTTTCATTTTTCCCTTGGAACAAGACAAACTTTCAACTTAAGCACTCAAACCATTCACTTCTCAGCCCAGCACTTGCTCAAAACTCGTAGCAAGCACTAATAAACCTTAGCACTAGACCCCCCTATACTGTAGAAAAGGACAAGGCTCTCTATTCAACCCTACCAGCCAGTCAGTAAAACAGTTCACTGTACCTATCCAGGCATGTCCAAAGGGCAGTTTCAGGTGTACTCGCTGGTCCAACTGGTGAATCGGGTCATTTTGAGGCAGTGTTACAACTGCCTCATGTACACAGACAACTCCAGAACAAGTACAAAGATGACTCTGTCATTGTCCATGTTGGTGTGAATGACCTGAGCCGTACCTCCCTGGACTACATGAAAAGAGACATGGAAGAGCTCTCTGATCACATAGTCCAGGCCGGTATGATCCTGACCTTGAGAAGCATCCTGCTTCACCAAGAATGATACCACGGTATAAATAAATAATTATCAGTTTCAACAACTGGCTAAGCATCTGGTGTCATTCAAAGGGGATCCACTGTCTGTCAGCCTGGGATGACATGCTCAACAAGCCCCGCTGCTTCGCTAGAGATGGCTTGCACCTGTCACCCTTAGGCTTTCGAATACTAGCCAAGGCTCTTGCCACCCCCATAGTGCCTTTTTTAGGCGAGGCTCAAAAGACAAACCCACCACCGTAAAAAGCACAAGTAACAAAAAACTGAGGTAATGCTGCTCAATGCCAGAAGTCTAAACCTAAAAATGCATGCACTCAAGGCACTCCTCAGTATGGAGAAAATCGATATATGTGCAGTAACAGAAACCTGGTTTAAGGCTCCAGAGAGCACCCCAGCACTACCAGGCTACAACTCATACCATACATTTCAGCCACAAAACCCAGACCGAAACACAAAAGGCGAGGGTGTATCCATATTAATCAAGGATACCCACACCTCCAGGATAGTGGCACAATACGATGCTTCATAGGACATCCCCATGCAACTAACAATGGACAAAACTGCATTTCAAATTGTAGCTTGCTACAGATCACCCACCATGTCCCAGGACCCCCATTCTGCATTTCTGGAAACACTGGGAAACATAAAGGTCCTACCAAATACCCTGATATTGGGTGATTTCAATTACCCAAACATTAACTGGGAGAACTACTCAAGTACTAACTCCCTTACCCAACATTTCCTAGAATTTATAAACTCAAACACCCTGGATTAACTGGTCAACACCCTCACAAGAGGTGACAACATATTGGATCTGGTCATCACCAACATTGGCGGCATGGGTTCCACATCAGAGGTCAACCCCTTGCTGGTTAGAACTGACCATAACTAATCACTGTGGATATTCACATTCCGCCATCACCCCCAGTCAAAGAAACCACCATGAAAAACTTTTCAAAAGCAAACTTCACGTTACTTAAGACCGAGGTGGAAAGTTTCAAAACCCCCATGCTAAAGGATAATGCTGCCCAAGCTGCAAAATCCTTTACTAATGCACTCTACGGGCACCTACAAGAATGCATGGATCATGCTATCCCAAGCAAAACCAAGACTCACTCCTCCAAGAAAAGGAAACCAGTCTGGTGGACCCCTGTCATAAACAAGCTATACAATAGAAGGAGGAAACTAGCACAGAAAAGAGTAAAATCCCAAGCAGGTAAGACATCCCTGATCAGTATCAGCAAGAAACTATGCTCCCTCATAAAATCATCCAAGGCGAGCTTTGAAAGAAAAATTGCCAAGGACTCCAAAGATAACAACAAGGCATTCTTTAGCTATGTCAAGAATCTAAGTGTCAATTCTCGGAGTTAGAGCAGAATGGCACAAAATACACTGAACCCACCGATATCGCCAACATCCTGGCAGACAGTTTCAGTATAAACTTCACCCCCCTCTCACCCCCAAAAGAGCCCATAACCATACCAGAAGAATGTAGTGCCCCTGAAATCACAGACACTCAGGTTAAAACAGCCCTCTCCAAAGCCAAAAACACAGCATCAATGGGACCGAACGGTGTCCCATGCTGTGTCCTACATGAGCTCAATGATGAACTAACCCCTCACCTAAACACACTGTTCAAACTCAGCCATTTCACAGGCTATGTCCATAGAGTGGCGCATAGCAATGGTTATTCCACTTCACAAAGGTGGAGCCACAACAGACCCCAGGAACTATCGCCCCATACGCCTGACTAAAGAAGAAACGAATGGAGAAAAGCAAACCAATCCACACTTTAATAAGCTTGACTAGCTTGGTCTGCAAGGCTATGGAGCACATCATCATGGATCTCATTAACAGAGACATTTGGAACCTCCAAACACTGGACCCTACCAAGTTCGGCTTTGTTAAGGGCAGATCATTCCTTCTAAACCTGGTGAACTTCTTTGAGATAGTTACCAAGGTTATAGATGAGGGAAAGGTGGTCCACACAGCCTATCTAGACCTTGCAAAAGCCTTCAACACCATTCACCATTTTGGTATTCTAGACAAGCTCACCAGCCTGAACATAAACCCCTACGTCATGAGATGGGTTGCCAACTGGCTCATGGACAGAACCCACATGGTAAAAAGTGCGGGAGCTAGGTCTGACTCTAAACCAGTTACAAGTGGCATTCCCCAGGGCTCAGTCCTAGGACTCCTCCTGTTTGGTATATACTTCTCAAGAGGTACAGCTAAGCACAGGAGGTCTATGGCTGACCAAGTTTGCAGACAACTGCAAACTAGGGGCTATAATTGACTCTCCGGCTGACAGAGACAGCCTCCAAAAGGGTCTCACTGAGACAGATACCTGGTGTCAAAACCATGGCCTCAGCTAAATGCCAAAAAGTGCATAGTCATCCCCTTTGGAAAAGACAAAGTACCCACAAACTACCACATAGGTGGTAGCCCCCTAAATACGGAAGACGTACTAAGGGATCTGGGGACCCAAGTAGATAGTAATCTCTCCTTTGATAATCACATTGCCACAGTTGTTAGAAAATCCTTCTATGCAGCCCACCTAATCACAAAAGGGTTTGCATCCAGATCAGAAGAGGCCATTGTGCCCCTCTACACATCACTCATCAGACCCATCATAGAGTACAATTCCCCATTTGGGATGTACCTTACAAGACATCTGCAACAGCTGGAAAGACCACAGAAGTACCTCACCAAGAGGATCACTGGCCTCAAACAGATGCCTTATGCAGCTTGACTGAAGAAACTCCAGCTGTACTCAGTTGCATACTGCCTACTCAGAGGTGATCAATGCCTGACATACAAGGCCATGTCCAACCCAGAATTGATGGACATGCTCCACCTAAAGAAAACCATATCCCCTCAAGCCACACGCTCTAGGGATCTAAACCTCACCACAACAATAAATAGAACATGCTGGAGGGATAGATTCCTGTCCCAGAGACTTCACATGCTCTGCAACAAGATTCCAATCTACATTAGGCAGTGCTCCTCGCTATCACTCTTCAAGAGAAACCTTGACGAGTGGATGGGAAATAGAAAGTTTACTCCGGGGATCATTTTAATGGCTGTGCTGGACAGAGGCACAGGGAACTAATCTAAGGGGGTGGTGAAAGCCAACACAATTCTAGCTATGCTTATAAATGCCTTCAGGCACCTATGAACCTATTTTCATTAATTAATAAACCTATCTCCATTCATTATATCATCCCAAACCCCCATAAAAAATCTTTTACATGAAGAAGTTAGCTTTTAATTTCAAAATACTACTCAGGGAAACATATTTATTCAAACCGGGGGGTTCTGTGGTATTAGTTTGCAAAATCCATTGAAACTCTAAATATTCTAAAAAAAATTGTCATTAGATCCATGCATTACAAATCTTAACACACTGGATTAGTGACTTCTCTCCTTGTATCAGTCTGTTGTAAATGTCCTCTTCAAGCTCAACTTCCATTATAGTACCACATGCTGCCCATTTTCCCAAGGAGCCAATGAGTCCTTTTTTTGACTATTAATAGTTATCAGTTACATTTTTACAATCTCTGTAGTCACATTTCATCTGTCATATTAATGGTTTGAATTTAGCTTTCCATTTTTAGTAATATTTTTCTTAACCACTATAAAACAGATGCACCACTTTCACATCTTTAGTAGATGTTATTTTATGCCAACTCAACTAAAATATCTCTATAATCTATATTGTGTTTCAAATGTAAGACTTAGTATATTGTTGAAGTCATTTTTGTACTGAACCATCTTCATTCTTTCCCAAAATATATTCTCCCAAGGATCACTTTCTGAACCATCACATCTTCAACGTATGCCTGTTGCCTGCAGGAACATTTTCTTCAAGTTTCATAGGGTTATAGAAATATTTGTGCAAGCATTTCTATGAAAACATTTTGAATATTTTGAAATTATTTGTATATGTAAAATTAAGACATATTTCCTTTGACTGATCATCTGTAATATCTTTATTCAAACATCCATTACAATTTATTTTTATTTTTACACTGTATTGTCTTTTCATATCTAATATCACTTTATAAGCTGCACTTATTACCTTTTCATGTCTGCAATTGCTGTTCTGGCCACAATGATAAAATCTACTATTCATGGTTTCACAAAATTATTATCCAACCTCTGCATATTTTCTTTGAGAAGTCTGACATTAAACCTATATTTGAAAGTTGATCTGAGCTCACTAACCAAATGTTTGTGTAGCTTCATACCATGTAATTACCTCATCTCCTTTCATCATCTACTCCAAAATCTTGGTTCTTTGTATTTTCTTTTACAAATGTTCTTTAAATTTTCTCCTACGTTTTTCTTATTACTATGCATACTAAAACCTATTAGTGTGAATTTATTTTCCATGAACTAACTTTGTTTACCATTGCTTAATACTTTTATTTATATAAGGCTATATATAACACTGTCTATATTCCTTACCTAAATCTGCCCAATTGCCCAGGTGTGACTATATTGTTACCTCATTGGGCACTGTGTCTAGCATGGTCTTCCATTTGGGCATATATCATGAATCAGATATATTATTCTAAGCAGCATGGCTTTATAGCATGCCTCCAAATCTGGAAGACCCAAGCCACCCTGTCCCTTTGCCAGTGTTAGTTTTTCCATTGCACACTTTTCCTTTTATCTAAAATAAACTCCTTAATTTCTTTTTGAAATTTCTCCATGTCTGATCTTTTTGTTGATATATGTATATATATATATATATATATATATATATATATATATATATATATATATATATATGGGTCTACTTCAGTAGACTGAAATTCCATTAAATCAAATTTTACTTAATCATAACAACAATACCAACCAAAACCCTTAGTATAATGAACATTCACATCACCAGAATTTTAATCCAGGAAAGGTGACAGTTGGCCAACATGTGGAAATTTGCTCTTTTCCCCACTATAGTGTGATCTCGGAGTTGGTATATTTAGTTATGGGGGAATTGTGGGGGGCATAGACCCCCACATTGTGGGTGGGGGTTGAAGCCCCCCACTTGGGTGAGTTTGACATGCTTTGGTGTGTTTGTTTTTTATGTTGGTCAACTGGCTCTTTTCCCAGATTAAAATTCTGGTGATGTGAATGCTTGTTAAACTAAGTTTTCAGTATCGTTGTCTCAGTTAAGTAAAATTTGATTTAATGGAATTTTGATCTATTCAAGTAAACCCATACAGATATATATAGATATAGACAGACAGTTTTGAAACTTCAAAATTGTAATAAAAATTTTTTTTATGTTTTTGTAGGGGATAAGCCCCCCTCCACCCCCACATCCCCTGTAAAATAAATATACCAACTCAAAGATCACATCACAGTGAGGAAAATGGTAAATTTCCCATTTTGCAACGTATGGCGATCTCCAAAATGTTTAAAGTTTCAGAACTTCGATCTTAAGGTCTCAACCATTATCGGTTTGAAGTTTTGAGACTTCGAGCTTGTGGAGGGAATATGGGAATATATATATATATATATATATATATATATATATATATATATATATATATATATATTTTTTTTTATGATTGACTGACATAATGAGCCAGCAGGCCAAAAATATCTTAATCAGTTGTATCTTTCCACAGTCTTATCTTATTTACCATCTTCTGAGAAATTTCTTCTCAAATCTCCTTATCTGCTTGGTCAATATTCTGTTTCAACCAAACGCTGGAGTATATTGTCATGAAGCCATGGCAAAAGTAGAAGCTCTCTACCAATGTAAGTGTTAGGATATAGTTCATTACTATAGCCTTTGTGTTTGCTTCATTAACTTTATATGCTGCTATATTATTAAAATATTTCAGTTTATCAAATATAATTTTGTGTCATGCTCTGGATTGATAGCAAATAGTATTAATATATTGTCTACAAAAAAAGGTGTATTTTCTCACTACTGTTTTTCCATTTATATCCAATTATATTCTACTGCCTTTTGTCACTGGCTAATGTCTCTAAATCTATAGCAAAAGCTTATGGTGTGAGCAGGAGCACCTATCTTATTGTTCTTGTAAAGATAAATACTTTAAATAATTTCACACTTTCTTGAGCTCCTCTATAGATGTTAAATATGAATCTTGCCTATGATTTAGGTAACCTAAAGGCTTCAAGGGATTTCTTCATAAATTCCCAACTTACTCTGTCAAATGCTTTTTTTGGCATCCCAACCTATTAACATTAATATATTACTGTTGTGCAGTGCATTATTTTGAATCATAATGGCTTTGTTAATATTGTCATATGATTGCCTAGTTTCTATAAATCTGCATTGATCCAGGTCTGTTATTCTTGGAAACATCTTTGCCATTCTTTTTGTCAAAAATCTTCACAGACATTTTTGTTGTCATGATACAGAATGGGTCTTTATGACCTGGATCAAAGAGATATTTCCCCTCCTTTGATGTAACAACCATTACTTTCCAAGTCAAGGACTCCATCGAGATAAATATTGTTAAAAGGTACTAGCCAGACTTTTATTATTTCATGTGCCTTCTTTCTCCACAATTGTGTTGGAATTCCATTATAATTTGGGGTTTTCTCTGTATTCTAGTTACTCATTTTTAATTGCAGTTTCCTTTTTTATGCATTGTGTCCCTATTTCAACTTCTTTTAACCAAGGAAGTTAGAATTGTGTCAAATGCATAACCCCTTTCTAGATATTAATCTCATTTTTTTTCTTTCTTAGTTATACAGTGTTTTGTAATAATTTACCATCACTTTCATATTTTTCCTGGGTTCATTTCTCTCCTACTATTCCCATAGTCCTGGATTTTGAGCAAGCAATTGTGTTGCCTTAGGATACTGTGAAAAAGTTGTACATTTAGAACTATTGTTCTCTCTCTCTCTCTTTCTCTGTGCATACATGTTTTCTATGTGTTCTGCCTTAGACATTCTAACTTCTTTCAGCTGCTCTTCATTCTTTACTGTTCCACTTATTATGTTTTGCTTCTGTAAATCCCTTACCTTTTTAAAGCCATCTAGATACCTATATGATTAGTATTCCATATCACACGTGCTTTCAGGGTGACCCCATTTCCAAATTTCAGTGTAAACTTATCCTAATCCTTTGGAATCGCTTTACTAAGTTCAAGTCTAATAACATTTTAGTTAAAATTTGATCTATCCCATTATTAAAAACGTCCATTTCAGAAGACATACTGTATTGTTTTGTCTATTTTCTATCACTTGCACATTGTACTTGTTAATCTCAATATGAGTACAACCCCTTGGCCGTTAAAGAAGAAGAAATACATTAATTAAATATCTATAGAACTCTGTATTTTTCAAATTTGCAACATAATCACTGACTTCTTCTATGTAACCTTTTGCATTGGGCAGTTTAGTGTGAATGGTAAAGTTTGCCTTAGCTGCTTTTTAATATAACTTACTATCTAAAAACTGAATCATCTCTTACACTGTCTCATATGATAGAATTATATGTATCTTAACAGTGCTGAGTCTGTTAAATAATTCCAAAAACAAATCATCATCAGTACCTTTCCCCACAAGATAAAAATGTCATCTGTAAAGCATACATGCCATTTGGTGTTACTGCACTGGTAACATATGAAATCCTGCTCTCCTAAAATTTAAATTGAATGTATTCATTTATTGGCCAGATAACTAGTCATTATGAACCCCTTTCCACCATTAACTGGGCACAATGTAAGGGAAAGTGTAATATAAAATAAACAGTCAACCTCGATGTTCTTGGGAGGTATAAGGTAACTGGAGTATCAGCAGAAAGCCATGCAGACACAGGTAGAAGGTAAATGTGTCACAAAGACATTGGTTGTAGGTGAGCACTGAACCACAAATACTAGGAAATTGATAGCAAAACCACTGAAATGCCATGAATATTTATCCAGGTAGGAAATGGTGTAACTTGGTGGCATAGAGTAACCCATATTGGTCTCCATATTTTCTTTATAAATGAGATTTTCAAAGAAGAAAATGTTAATTGGGATCATACCTTTCAGTGTGAAAATGGTTTAATCAACATACAGATAGTATAAATTGTATATTAGTACAATCAGGCTACTTAAGAAGTAATTCACAGGTATTTGTGATATCATCATCTTAGGGAAAAAGCAAATATAAAAATTGTGCATCCACAGATGAAAAGGAGAATGGACTAGCTGGCTGAACATTAATGACAGCAAAAAACATTGCTCAAAACATTTGGAAAAATCTAATCTGAAATTGCTTAGTTTCCTCACTATAGGTTGCTACTTGTACTCTGCGTAAGTGACCATGGAGTCTGTGATCCATCCTTATCCTGATGACACAGATCTTAACAGAGGATATGATGAATCTTAATGGATCTTAGGTAAGCAAACAGCAGTGCACAATAGGATAAGAGACATAAAATGCAATTCCAGTGTATCATCAACAAAATTGCTCAGTGCCAAATCTAAAACCACTGTGTTATCATTGCTTGTATTTCTTTAACTAGAGAAATTGTGATGCTGAATTGTTATAGAAGTTGTTAATAATATTTTAATAGTGTGAAAAAACTCAACCTTTAAGTAAAGGTTTTTTGGTGCTGTTATATAGTTGCACTAAAATAAAAAAATCATATCAGTTGTGATTTCAGAATTAGCTGTGCTTTTTATAGTACTAATGAAATTGCACTTCAAGCCATGACAGACTTCCCTTTTGTATTCTAAGTTTTTATTTGTTTAACAAATGTAACCCAAGTACATTTTCAAAAATGTTATCAAAAAACTATTATATGACTCTACCACACAAAAATGAGTTTAAAACATTTAACATTCTCTCTGTCATTAGTTCAAAATACTAAATACATATTTAGACTCCATTGTCAAATACCTCAGGTCATTCAAAGTTGTCTCTGTATAATATCTAGAAACTGGAATAAAAATCAGTCCATTCTTCAGCACACCAAATGCATGGGAGATTACCTGACATTCTGAGATGGTGACAAAAATGGGAATGAAAACGTTTGTTGCATTACTAATGCACTAAACTCTATGCAGCTCATAATTACTTAGCTTCATTGACAACCTAAATATCTAGAGGATGTTTTCCTTCTCTGTATGCTGCACCCTCTTGTCCCTATGGAAATCCTCCATAATAATCTCTGTATCTAAAACAGACCCCCTTTGTACTATAGGTAATGTCCAACCTGTATCATTGTTTCCATTTATCTGGAAATATATTGGCCATTCATTTTATTAAAGGCACCATAGGTAAATACTTGGATACTGATCCACAGAGTATTATAAGCCTAGCCAATAACCAGATGTCAGAACCGCATCCTGTACCTTGTATCTCTGAGGTTAAGACTCTAACCCTTATGTCAACCCAATTACAGTTATGCAGCAACACTTATACATTACTCCACCATGCTTCACTTGGTTATAGACAGGGCCACAGCACACTCTCCGTCTTTCTCACCCTGACTAAAACTAGAGACACAAGGATGGAGGGAAGATTCCTTAAAGGTGCAATACTTTTACATCTTAACAAAGCCTTCAACTATTTCTTTCATCCTATTTTGTTGAATGACCTTCAAGTCCATAGTCACAACTACTCTCAGCTAAATTTGTTACTAAGGTACTTTAAAATCATGCAGCCTTAGCCATGGTAGATAAAAATGTATGAAGACTTTCAAAACTCCAATGTGGAGTCCCTCTCGGGTCCTTACTGAGCCCCTTGCTACTTGCCATCATTCTTTAAATAGGGGTCTAAGAAACACTCCATGTGTCAACCTTGTCTGTTAGATTGACAACATAATTTTAAGCAGCTTAAGACTTACTATTACTATTATTATATCATCCAACAAACAGAATCTGACCTTTGTCACCACCATGCATGATTCTAAAACATATTTTTTTGGATGCCAGTAAAACAAAAGTCATGCTTTCAGATGTAAAGAGAGACTCAGCAATGATCTTTGAAGCTGGTACATCCTTACCCCTTTTGATATCCCCCTTAAGACTGTTCAATGTATTTGCACTTGCACACACCATGTCTATTCTTTAAATAACAAGTAGCACAAATCTGAAGATACCTACACTAAGGAAATGTTATCATACCACTAACTTTCACACTAGAGAGGCATACATCGCTGCTGTGAAATGAGTCTTCATATACTTTCTGAAATATTGCCATCACTCCTTAACCAGTCTACAACAAACAAAACCACACTTCAGACTTTGAATAAAATTTGATCTTTCATTGCCCCCAAAAATAATCCTATTGCTTGACATTTAAGAAAACAAATAATGAGCCCATGTAAAAAACAGACCCCCCTTCATTTTTCTACTTTCTTATAAAGATTCTTCATTAATAATCACTGCCCATACTTATGGCATGCTTTGATTACCAGCACTAATGTATGAGAACAGTCCTGTAGTTGCATTTCCACTTAGAGTTTGTTTTCCGTTGCACTGTGTAGGAAATTAATATGCATACACAAACACACACACAGACACACACACACACACACACACACACACACATATATATATATATATATATATATATATATATATATGTACATATACATGCATATTTAATTTTTAATTTGTCAAGAAGTGTTTTTTGCAGCTGACTTGCTCTTTTAAGATCCTTGACCCAACTGTTCAAAGATTAACATTCCTAGTATTATTTTTTGTGATTGCACAACCTATTGAGCTTAATTTACTCACCTCTTCCTGCAGTGGTTAAAAGGTCATCACTAAACTGAGTCTGCAGGTCTACAAGATGATTGCATAAGTGAGTACCGCCCTATGCAAAATACATCCCCTGGGGAGCTCAAGTACCATACTAAGATTTTTACAGTGCCAGAACTCATTCTATGATGTTTCAAATGGCAGTTCATACAGATATGCTTGTCTAGGAATATGTTCATGAAGAAAATAATTCACTTTTAAGTCATTTTAACATGGCTGATATATCCAGACCTGCAAAGCATTGAGTAGCCTGATTGTTACTCATCTGTATTACTCTTCTGTCCCTAGTCTGCTTTAGTGTCGACACTCTCGGTTGTTTATTATTAATTGATCAAAGAGCTGTCCTCACCCACTACAAACATGGGAAATATAAAATGTTGAAAAGATTTGAACTGGGTTTTTTGAATGTCATGTTAGAATTTTCAGTAGTCACTATTAATACTTCCTTGTGTCTTCTCTAAAAAAAGGACAACTAACTCAGTGGAATCTACATAGTCAGCAAATTGCAATAAATACAGGCAAATCGAAAGGCCTGGATGATAACATTAAACACTGATTTTCTTAGATGAATATATTACTTCTCACCATTATGACATTGTGTCTTGTTTCTTAATGCAAGCAGATTGTATATTCATCTATTAAAACAGGGTAAGAAACTTCTCTGTGTGGAAGATTTTCAGTCCATATATTTCTAGTTAATCACTGTATATTAATCAGATCAGACAATAGTAGCAGAAGTAGCGAACGTAAACTCGTCTTAAGTCAAAACAAAACAAAACAAAAGTAATAATAGAAAATATATAATTGTACAGCATTACTAAGTATTTGAAAGTAATCCAAGCAAGGCAGGCAGTCTGTTTCCAGTTGAAAATCCTTTATTAAGTACACAGACAAGCGATCCAAGTAAAACAAAAATGGAGTAATAATTTCCTCACAAGCTTTCTAAATATATATATACTTTTTATCAGGCATGGGAGTGGTTTATTGTGCTGTAAAACAAAGTGTTATTGGTACACATGTTAAATTCACATCCCTTCCCCCATCAGTGTGACATTCGAGCTGGTCCTGTCCTACTTATTAGCTGTCATAATAATATATAACCCTTATGTACTTTAAATAAAATTATATAATGATGTGGTACCTCTTATTTAACCAAATTATTAAGTAGATTATTAAGTCTGTGATTTTATCCAAAACAATATACTACATGGCTGGAAATATATCAACCTTAGTTCAAAAAATATATATATATACATATACATTTTGCATGTAAAAATCAATTTCTATTTTCATAACCTATTGTTAACAAAGATCGCTTTTGTCCTTCTAGACTTCTTCAGGTCTGTGTACAAGAACCCTAAAAACCTATATAATTGTATAATTAGTTAGTATTGTTATTACACATCATTTTGAATAAAGTGGAAAAAAGAACCAGAAAAAAAAAAAGAAAGAAAAAATGTATGTATGATGATGAAAACAAAATATACACTTAAATTTCAACTGATTTAAAATGGCATTTAAAACCAATTTGTAGAATAAAATAAAATAAAATAAAATACAATTAGTCATGTAAACAATGTGGCAATTTTCTAAGTTCCAGTGCACTTTTAATTGAACAGTAGTAGTTTAGTCCAGGCTTCCTAAAAGAGTTCAGCTTTAATTGTCACATGAGTTCATGTTTCTCCAGAATATTCGGGATGTCTCCTTCATGATCACCCATGTCTATGCGATCCAGGATCTAAAACTTAAAACCTATGTGTCTTTTACGAAGAGAAAGGTGTTTGGCTAGTGCCTTATTTTTACATCCAGATCGGATTTCTGACAGATGACATGAAATTTTATGTTTGAGTTTATTTACAGTCTTGCCCACATAGAATGCATCACATTCATTGCACTGTGCCCTGTAAATTACTTTTTTAGTGTTACAGTCACCCCCTGCACTGGTTTTAATGATCTTCTTTAAATAAGGGCAATAAAAACTATCACCTTGCTGTATAAATATACAAAATGTACAATTAGTTTCACATCTTTTAGTGCTTTTCTCACATGGTCTAGGTTTAAATTCAACAAAACTTCTAATGTTCCTGACCTTCCTATAAACAAATGATGGGGCTTCACCTAAGATGTTAATCAAAAAAGGTTTCCTGTGACAATGTCCCACTTTTCCTCAATAATATTTTTGATACTGTGATAATCCAAAGTGTATGTCAGAATGCAGCTATGTTTGCATTTGTTATTCTCTGTGAAATGACTTAACATTTTTCTACTGAGGAGGTTGAGTGAAGGTGCTTCAGTCCTTTTCAGTTCTATAATGGGTTCCAGGATGTTTTTTAACATCTGACTTTCATAGCCTCTCATTAGGAAATCATTCTCTAAGTTGTTCAGGTTTCTGAAAAATGGTTCCATCTCTGTGGTAATTCGAGCTAATCTATAGCCTTGGGACTTCACTACATTATATTTGTTTTTTGTAGGATGTAGACTTTTACTGTGGAGTAATAAGTTGACCCTTGTTGGTTTTCTGAATAGATCAGTGGTGATTCTGTTATTGTTGGTGCCCTTGGAAATCTGCATATCTAAGAAAGTGTTTGAAGTACAGCTATGGAAAGAGGTAAACTTCAGGAAGGGGGTTGTTTGATTGAGGTAAGTGATAAAATCTCCAAGCTGCAAGGTGTCACCTTCCCACACAATAAAGACATCATCAATAAAACGTAAATAGCATGTAATATGCTGCGTGTAATCTGTGTTGTTTAACACAAAGTCCTCCTCCCATTTGCCCAGGGCTATGTTAGCTATGCTGGGAGCCATGACAGCCCCCATTGCTATACCAGTTTTTTGTTTGTAGTGTTTGCCATTGAAAGTAAAGAAATTGAAGTCCATTACAAGATTAATGAGCTTGCTTAACTTTTGCAGTTGTGCCTGTGTACCCTGATTATGTTTCTTAAAAGACTCCATAGCTGCTGTTATACAGTAATTGTGAGGGAGCACTGTGTACAAGGATTCCCCATCAATAGTTACCAAAATATTGTCAGCTTCCACTGTAATGTTTTTTTATTTTCTTCAAAAAATCCATTGAATCTCTTATGTATGACTTATTCTTTCCTGCTAGAGGTTTCAGCAAGTAATCAAGGTAAATGGCTGTGGCTTCAGTAAGGGAACCTCCACTTGCTACCACCGGTCTATAAGGTGGGTCTTCTCTGTTCTTGTGTGGCTTTGGTAGTCCAAAAAAGTAAGGTAAACGTGGGCATGGGCTCCATAAATAATTATAAAGATTTTCAGTGATAAGTTTTTCTTCCCATAATGTGGTGAGATTAGTGTTCCATAAATCATATGCTCTTTTTATGTCATCCACGGTAAATAACTCATAAAATCTGTTATCCTCCAGCATGTTCTCTATCTTTTGGTTGTAGCTAGTGGTATCAGTCACAAGTATACCTCCTCCCTTGTCTGCCTTCATTACATGCCTGGATTTATCATTGCCTAGCTCAAGCAATGCTTTTCTTTCTCCCTGTGTTGTTATAAAGTTTTTTCTTAGGAGGTTTTTTAAGCAATTTCCTGATATCCATCTCACATTTCACTTCGAAAGCAGCTAGTGTTTGATGTAGTGGTGGGCAATAGCTGCTAGGCCTTTTTATAGTTTCATCAATAGGCTTATTTTCAGTGTCATTACTTTTGTCATGAAACTGTACCCTTAAGTTGAGCTTCCTCATAAACATTTGAAGGTCTATCACTACCTGAGCAACCTTACTCCTGCAGCTTGGTACAAAAGTAAGTCCTTTGGACAACACACGTTTTTCCTCTTCAGTCAGTGCTTTAACCGAGTGGTTCCAGATAAGTGGAGCACCTGTTATGGTGGTACCTGTTGTTGTTATTGTACCTGTTATTGTGGCTGGTTCCTCCGTCTGAGCCTGGGACCTGGGTTGCAGTCAAGGTTCCAGTCGGGATTGCCCAGGTATTGTATTTCCCTCACCCCTGTCCACTGTTTCATTCTCCTGTCTCCCTGGGAGTTCGTGGATAGAGTATGAGACCTCTGGAATTCCTCCTCTGCTTTCTGGAATCTCGGTGGGTTGTAGTAGTATTCCTTGCTGTAGCTGTGGTATGGGGGGGGCCTGGTAAGAGGGACAAGCTCTGGGACTCTGGTGGTGGTCGTCGTTCTTGTTCTGGTACTGGTGCTGGCTTTGGTATTGGTGTGGTGGTTGATGTCTGTGCTGTCGATATTGGTCTACCTGAAGAAACTGGTCTCTGTGAAGGTGCTGCTGCTCCTGGTAGCTGGATTTTCTGTGGTCCCAGTTGTCCTGGTAGTCCTGTAATTCATCCTGTAAAACTCTCTGTCGGTTTTTGGTTGCCGCTGTGGCTTATGTTCCTGTCCTGATCCTTCTGTGATGTCAAAGGCTTCTGCGGAGTGTTGATAGCCAGAGGGGATTGGGATTGTGGGGAATGAGATGTTGGATGGGCAGTCTCCTGGTGGTCCTGTATTGTGCCCCTGTTTGGTTTTGTGCGAGGATCTCCCCTGGGAAAATCCCATTGAGGTCTGCTGGCATGGTTATACTTTCCCTTATATCCCCTGTAATAACTAAAACCTTGTCTGTTGTTGGTTCTCCTGTTGTTGTTGTTATTATTATTGTACCTCCTAGTAAGTCTCCCAGGATCATCCTTGTCCAGTTGATCTCGTTTCATTTTATTAATCTTTCTTTCTTTAATGGACAGCTCATATCCTTTCACTCTTTCTTTAAGCAGCTCCAATTTAGCATCTAGGTTATTGTGGTTCTCATTTTCCAATGTTCATAGGTTCATAGGTTCATAGGTTCATACTAGGCTATCTGCCCTAGGGCATTTATAAGCCTAGCCAGAATGTGTTTGGCTTTTGCCACCCATTTTAAATTTATTTTGCTATGCCCTTTTTCGAGGTTAGTATACTGTGCCTCTGTCTAACAGTGACACAGAAGTGATACCCGGGATAAACCTACGATCTCCCATCCACTCATCAAGATTCCTCTTGAAGAGAGTCAGTGAGGGACTCTGCCTAACCTGGACTGGGATTTTATTCCAGAGTGAAGGGAGCCTCTGGGTTATGAATCTGTCCCTCCAGCATGTCCTATTTATTTCAGTGCTGAGGTTCAAGTCTCTCGAGCGTAGCTCGATGGGATTTGGATTTTCTGAGGTGCAGCATGTCCATTAATTCCGGGTTGGACATGGCTTTATACGTCAGGCACAGATCGCCTCTGAACAGGCGGTATGCCACTGAGTAGAGCTGGAGTTTCTTTAACCAGGCAGCATATGGCATCTGTTTGAGCCCTTTGATCCTCTTGGTGAGGTACTTTTGGGGTCTTTCCAGTTGCTGCAGGTGTCTGGTAAGGTACATCCCAAAAGGGGAATTGTACTCAATTATGGGCCTGATGAGGGATGAGTAAAGAGGCACGATGATGTCCCCTGATCTAGATGTGAATCCCTTCATGATTAGGTGGGCTATATAAAATGTTTTTCTAACCACTTTGGCCACGTGGTTGTCAAATGAGAGATTGCTATCAACTTGGGTCCTCAGGTCCCTAATTACTTCTTCTGTACTTAATGGATTACCACCTATGTGGTAATTTGTGGGCACTTTGTTTTTGCCAAAGGGGATGACTATACACTTTTTGGCATTTAGCTTGAGGCCATGGCTCTGGCACCAATTGTCTGTTTCTATGAGGCCCTTTTGGAGGATGCTTGTGTCGACTGAAGAGTCGATTATGGCGCCCAGTTTGCAGTCATCTGCAAACTTGGTCAGCCACAGTCCTTTCGTGTTGGCCTGTACCTCCGAGAAATATATACCGTCCCAGGACTGAGCCTTGTGGGACACCACTTGTAACTGGTTTGGAGTCTGACATGGCTCCAGCAATTCTAACCATGTGGGTTCTGTCCTTGAGCCAGTTTGCAATCCATCTAGTGACATAGGGGTGTATATTTAAGCTGGTGAGCTTATCTATAATGCCCGAGTGGGGTATTGTATCGAAGGCTTTTGCGAGGTCCAGGTAGGCTGTGTGGACCACCTTCCCCTCGTCAATGGCCTTGGTGACTGTTTCAAAGAAATCAACCAGGTTTAAGAGGCAGGATCTGCCCTTAACAAAGCCGAACTGGGTAGGATTCAGTGTTTGTAGGTCCCCAATATCTTTATTTATGAGGTCCATGATGATCCTTTCCATAGCTTTGCAGACCAAGCTAGTCAGGCTTATGGGGCGATAGTTTCCAGGATCCGTTGAGGCACCACCTTTATGGAGAGGGACCACTGTTGCTGTACGCCACTCTTTGGGCACATATCCTGTAGTAAGGCTGAGATTGAACAGTAGTTTTATGTTTGGGTTTAGCTCTTCTTGGAGTTCATGTAGGACGAGCCCGGGACACCATCTGGTCCCATTGATGCTGTGTTTTTTGCTTTGGAGAGGGCGGCTCTTACTTGAGCATCTGAGATGTCAGGGGGGCAGCACTCTGCTGGGATAGATATTTGCCCTTTGGTGGGAGAAGTTTGCGCTGAACCTGTCAGCTAGGATGTTGGCAATGTCTGTGGGTTCTGTGTATTTTTTGTCATTTTGGACTAATTCTGAGCATATCTGGGAATTACCACCCAGGTTCCTAACATAACTAAAGAAAGCCTTGTGATTATCCTTAGTGTCCTGTGCAATTTTTCTCTTGAAGCTAGCCTTAGACAATTTTATGTGTGCCCTTAGTTTTTTGCAAATACTGATCAGTGATGCCTTCCCTTTTTGGGATTTTGCTCTATCATTTAGTAGCTTCCTCCTTCTATTGTATAGTATGTTTATGGCTGGGGTCCACCAGACAGGACGTCTGCCTTTGGAGGATTGGGTCTTGGTTTTATTTGGGATCGCATGATCCATACATTCCTGAAGGTGTTCATAGAATGCGTTTATAAAGGATTCTGTGGTCTGGGCCGTATTTTCCACAGGCCCAGGGGCTTTGAAGGATTCCACCTAGGTTTTGAGGAGTGTGAAATTTGCTTTAGAGAAGTTTTTCACTGTGGTTTTCTGGGCAGAAGGTGGGGTCGGGATGTGAATATCCAGTGAGATTAGTTTATGGTCTGATCTTACCAGTGAGGGATACACTTCTGGTCTGGAGCATAGAGTCCCCATGTTGGTGATGATCAGGTCCAGTATGTTTTCCCCTCTTGTGGGAGTGGTAACAAGTTGTTCCATAGCATTTGAGTTTATAAATTCTAGGAACCTTTGGGCTAGGGTGTTGGAGCTAGAGTAATGCTCCCAGTCTATGTTTGGGTAGTTGAAGTCGCCCAATATAATGGTGTTTGGAGAGACCTTCATATTTTCCAGTGTTCTCAGGAAGGCCGAGTGGGGTTCCTGGGTTTGGGAGGGTGGTCTGTAGCAGGCTATAAACTGGAAGGCAGTTTTACCCACTGTTAGTTGCACATGGATAGTCTCTAATGCTTCGTGCTTTGCCACCAACCTGGAGGTGTGTGTATCTTTGATGAATATCGATACTCCCCCTCCTTTTGTGGTTCGGTCCAAGTTTTGGGGCTGAAAAGCATGGTATGAGGTATAACCTGGTAGTGCTGGGGTGCTCTCGGGAGCCCTGAACCAGGTTTCTGTTACTGCACAGATATCGATGTTCTCCATGCCAAGGAGAGTTTCGAAGCGTGCATCTTGAGGTTTAGACTTCTGGCGTTGAGTAGCATTACTCTTAGTTTCTTATCCCTTGTGATACCTATGGAGGTGGGTTTGTCTTTTGAGCCTTGCCTAAAAAGGCACTATGGGGTAGCAAGAGCCTTTGCCAATATCCGAAAGCCCAGGGGTGACAGGTGCAAGCCGTCCCTAGCGAAGCATCGTGGCTTGTTGAGCATATCATCCCAAGCTGACAGGCATTGGATCCCCTTTGAATGACACCAGTACTTAAGCCAATTGTTGAAATTGATCATCTTGTCTTCATATTGTGGCATCATTTTTGGTGAGGGTAAGATGTTACTCAAGGTCAGGGTCATACCGGCCTGGGCTACATGCTCAGAGAGCTCCTTTATGTCTCTTTTCATGTAGTCCAGGGAGGTACATCTCAGGTCATTCACACCAGCATGGACAATGACTGAGTCATATTTGTACTTGCCTTGGAGTGACCTGAGTGCTTGTGTTATGTGGCAGATCCTAGCGCCCAACAGGCTGCTCACCGTGACCCTCTCCTTGTTCAGCCTGGTGAGCGGGACGTCAGTGTGCCTGACGATAGAGTCACCTATTACAAGTGTATCAGGTGTGTTGTTTAGTCTTAAGGGCTGTGACTGTTTGGCACACTGGCTTTGTGAGATATGTGTTGCACGTGTTTTGTTTTGGGGTAGCGGCTGCTTGGGTGTCTGCTTTGGAGGTCTCTGCTGCTTCGCAGATCTTTATTTAGAGCCTCGAGTATGTTTTTGTGTGATTATGTGTTTGGTTTGCTGTCGTGGTAGGTCTATGTGAGACTGGAATTGTAGTGAGTGTGGTTTCCTTCTCCTCCTGACTGGTTATGCCAGTACTGAGTTGAGAGAGCTTAGCCTCCAGTTTGGCTATATGGTTGCATCTCTCACATGTGTTGGAATTTGTTGGGAGGAGGAGAGGGTTGTCTGTGTACATGAGGCAGTTGTAACATTGCCTCAAGATTCCCAGATTCACCAGCTGGACCGGAGAGGAGATTGACAACTGACCTTTGGACATGCTAGAATAATATTGGGAATTTCTTAATAATTGAAAACCAGGGCCAGTGGGGAGTGAGGGTGTAGTGCTTTTAATTTTAGTGCTGACTTATATAATTGCTTTAGTGAGCAAGTGCCAGGTAACTTAAGTGCAATGTGTTACAGGTAACTTAAATGCAAAAACGACAAACAGTAACTTTCTTTCAAGTGAAACAAGGAAATAAGTACAGTAAGCAATGCAGATATCACAAGTGATCCACAGAAGCTGAGAAGTCACAGATTAGGTGGAATTAGCATTCCAGGAAATAACAAGCAAACAAACAACAAGCATATAAACAAAGCTAGATTCAGCAGGCCTGGATCTAGTCTATGCTACAGCAAACAAGGTGTACCAATTTCAGTAAGATACAGTTCAAATATTCAGGCACTATAAACCTTTAACCAGAAATTCCCAGCTCAGAAGGGCAGAGTCCAGCCTCTTCTCCCACAAGAGTGCAGACCACAAACCTTCTTAATGTAAAATAACTGGCCTGAAGCCCAAGTGCTTAAACCAGAACTAATACACTTTAAGAATAACAGACACTGGGCTCTCAATCAGCAGTTCCCAACTTAGAAGGATGAAAGCTACCTGTCCTGCCACCACAGTGCATGCCACAAACCTTCCTAATGTAAAACAGCTGGTCTGAAGCCCAAGTGCTTAATCCAAAAGACTTAGAATGATAGCTACACTTTAATCAAGTTACTACCAAGCAGTAATAAATACAACTGAATACTTTAGAGAATGCCTGGATTAGTGCTCAAGTTACACAAACAAAGCTAGATCCAGCAGGACCGAATCCAGTCTATGCCACAGCAAACAAGGCGCACCAACTTCAGTAAGAAGCAGTTCAGATATGCATGCACTATAAGCCTTCAACCAGAAATTCCCAGCTCAGAAGGGCAGAGTCCAGCCTCTCCTCCCACAAGAGTGCAGACTACGAACCTTCTTAATGTAAAATAACTGGCCTGAAAGCCCAAGTGCTTAAACCAGAATTAATACACTTTTAGAATAACAGACACTGAGCCCTCAATCAGCAGTTCCCAACCTAGAAGGATGTAAGCTACCTGTTCTGCCACTACAGTGCAGACCACAAACCCTCTCAGTGCAAAACAACTGGTCCGAAGCCCAAGTGTTTAAACCAAAAGGCTTAGAATGAGTTACACCAAGCAGTAATAAATACAATTGAGTACTTTTAAGATGATGCAAAAGTAAAACAAGTAGGTAGAATCACAATTACAGTAAAAGCAGATGAATTTTTTTTTTTCTGAACAAGTGCTGAGATCAAAGAAACAGATTTGAGTGCTGAAACTAGAAAACTGGCTAGTTATAAGAAAAAAAAACTAAGCTAGAAGGCTTCCCTCCAACACAGAAGGGCCTGGTGGCTCAGAAGCCTACAAACAGTCTATACCACTTAACAGGAAAGGCAGGAAACAAGCTTAAATTTTTTTTTTCTGTTTCCCAGATGCTCTCTTTGTACACAGTAGGAGTGCCTAAAATCAGAATATGATCTCACTGCACTCAGTTGAGTGAACAAATGAGATGGGCCCAGAAGGAGTATCAAAACACAAATTTACAAGAGGGGCGGGCAGTTGCAAGGCCACCAAGATTAACACCAAAACAAAAACAGGGAGGGTGGGTGGGACTAACTGAAGAGGAGAGTGAAAACTTCCAGTTCAGTTAATATTCCTTCCACACAGTTAAAATCAATTTAAATACTGTATTTTTTTGAAAAAAAGGAGCAGATAAAGGTACTTAAATTCTCTTATACGTCCAGTTGAATATAACAAGTTCTTAGCCGGCCAAAGCTGAGGTTTTTAAGCAGAAAATATTTCACACTGTACCACTTAAATAGGCAAGGACAGGAAATCAAAGAATGTGACTACCCCCACACCTGTAATTACTAGCAAATAACAAAATTCAGCAAACACTGACTAACTTCTAGTTCAGC